>NW_011349660.1:0-202 GCF_000735185.1 Notothenia coriiceps | reverse complement strand
CACACTCTCGCAGACTTTTCCGGTGTTTCTAAAGTAGATGATAATGTATGTGTGTCGCTTAAGAGGAAAAGATGCCTGGTTTTTTTGTTGTTATTACTGTCAGGGAATGTACAACCTAACCCTGGTCCGCCCAGTAGTAGTAGTCAGATCGCTACTCCAGCTGATTTTAAAGCTAGGTCTGGGTTGGGTGTCAGCCACTTGA
>NW_011349659.1:8268-20970 GCF_000735185.1 Notothenia coriiceps | reverse complement strand
TGTGTGTGTGTGTGTGTGTGTGTGTGTGTGTGTGTGTGTGTGTGTGTGTGTGTGTGTGTGTGTTGGGGGGGTCGTACCTTCTGTGAAATTGTGTGCCCCGTCGGGAAGAGCCAGGAATGGGAGGTACTTCCACTCGTCTGGCAGCAGGTTACTGTCGTGACCCTCATCTGGCATCAGAGGAGGGTAGGAGAACTCCACCTGAAATGTGAGTCAGCACATTTACTTATTATTGGATGCTTTAAAATATGACTTCCTTCCTATGACTCTGCATTATCTCTTCTTATCATGCTTTCTCATAACACTTTAAAATGAAGACTAAGAATCCAGCAAGTGAATCTTGGTATTTAACTGCATTTGTCAAAGTGACACACATTGGAGGGAATCTTAAGGACATACATCAAATAATTGTTGAGATAATCAGATGATGTTAGAGCTGCAGTGCTGGCATGACTAAAAACACAACTGGCATCAAAGTCAATAACACATTCTATTTATTTAATCATTATATTATGACTGAGCTCAAGGAAAGAAGCAACCTGCCAGAGGTGACAGTTAACGGCCTCCTAAAATATTGGCATAAAACCGGCCGGCCCTGAATCCCTGAATCTCACACACACACACACACACACACACACACACACACACACACACACACACACACACACACACACACACACACACACACACACACACACACAGAAAATGTTGCATTGCAGCAGATTCAATTAGCCAATATATAAAATAAACCTCTACAGCTGTAAAGAAACAACACACACATTAATGTAGAAATAAAATGAACCCTTAAACATCATATATAATAGTGACAGGGAACATCTACCCTCACTATATTTCATACTTAAGCTATTTGATGCTGAGAATTACTTCATGCAATGTTTTGAATGCAGGACTTTTACTGAAGTTAATTATCTGAATCCTTCTTCTTGTCACCTTATTAAGCTTCCTGCCAGAGAAACAGATGGGAGGCAGGTGAATAAGAGAAGGTGGCGACTAACGAGAAGGAGACAGACGGATGAGAGAGCCAAACCCCAATGTGATACCCAGCAGGAGATGGCTGGCCCCTCTCAGATAACACCCAGAGGCAGCAGGCTGAAACAAAGCATGTGCACGGCCCTGTCCGCTCTCATTTTTGCATACAAAAGTGTCTGTTTTATCTTTCGCTCATACAGCAGCTGCTTCCAAGCCCAGTGAGTCGAGGTTAACCTAACCCTAACCATTGGCAGATGGAGAGCAGCAACAACAAGGAGGAAGAAGCACAGTGTTCGCTTTACTGCAGCCAGCCTAGCCTGTTAATCGAATGAATTTTGAGGAAGAGGAGGCGATAATTAGAAGATGCATTTGTGGCACTTATGCTGAAAGTCTTACATACGCGTGAGGAGTCAAAAGGCCAACCTGAAAGTGTCTGCATTTTCAGATTAAGGGCCTTGGCTTTGCAGTTAGATATTTGTATGACAGTGATGTCTCAGATGTATAGCTGTCATAACAGGCTTTGATACTTCAATTCACGGCTTCATACTTTATTTTATGAAGGCAGACTTTGGCTTATTTTCTTAAATAAAAAATACTGTATACAAAAACAATCTCCCAGCTATTACAAGCCGCGTAAAGGTTGAGTGATGCTCTGACCCCAAGAGGTCATGAGATAAGTATAAGGTGTTGAAGCATGATTGATGGGAAAGATACTTTCTCCTCATGTTTGTCTCTTTTTTGTTGTTGGAAAGTCATTTTGTAATTATATAAAAGCGCCCGAATTCTTACTTATAAGAAGCTTTAACATGCGTTGGTATCAATACAGGAAGTCAAGAAATGTTTTGGTAAGAAAATAATTACTTATTGCTTTTTCTATTTGGACATTTTCATTGAGATCAAGATCTTTTTTTAATAGTAAACTATGGAACAAGTTACACAGTCAAATATGGTGTAACACCTAATACTATTGTTAAATATTAATAACTGAGGTATTCAAATACCATGTCAATTACTATTTGTTTTGCAGTTCAGCCATTAGACAGTTCTTCTTGAGCTCTCTAGACTAAAAAACAGTGTCCACAAAACCCTAAACACACAGTACTAGCACATATTACATACTGTGTCCAAGCAAACACTCATACCATACTACTGTAGATATCCTGGTACTAAATCAGCAAGCTCTTTAAATAACAGAGAGGGAAGATAAACACTTTTAGACAAGCTTCAGCCTGCTATGCACAGTCCTCACTGTTGAATACAGTGAAGTGGAAAGATGTCTAATTTGGCAGCAGAGCACATGTTATATAACCCTGAGAGCCCAGAGCAAACAGCTGATGTTAACTCTCTCTTCAATGCATGAGGAAACGTATCATCCCCCCTGCAGGATTTATGTATGCACTGTCAGAGAAGAAAATACGCAGTCATTGAGCCAGATTACAAGTCGATCCATACAAAAATATAGTGGAAATGTGCCTTTATTATGATTTCAATGGGAAGCCCTGGTTAGCAGTTAGCAACATTAGCATGGAGAGAAGGGTCTACGTACCTGACAGCCTTTTTTGTGGTGAAAACCAACCACCACGATATGCAGCACCGGTCCCTTTGGATCGTCCCTGCCGTTAGACTCCATTCCCCCCGGATGTTATGTGTGTCCTGTGTAGTTTTTACCTCCAGTGTTGGATGTAAACACAGCCAACAACGCGTTTTCCCCCTGAATCCGCAGTAGGAAGACAGGCGTTCACAACACAAGCAGCACCGCGGAGATGATTCTCTCTTCCGCCTTGTCCCAGTGTGTCAAAGAGTAAACACAGCGGGATGGTACCAGTGCACTTCCTGATTCGTCAAGGCTTTGTTTTCATTATTTAAAACGATATTCACAATTACATGGCCTTCAATACAATAATTCCCTGTGTGTTGAAAGGTAAGGTTGGACTACATCTTTTAAAAATGGTATAAGTGTTTATTTTTTAAACACAATCTATATAAAACATATGTAAGAACCAACCTGATTAAAACTGAGATACATTCATGTACATACGTTTATAATACATGAATAAATCAAACAACGACTAACACGATACATTATGAATAAATAGCGTACTTGTATTTCAACACTACAGAGACGAGATGGGGACTTGTCTTGTCAAAGTAAAAATAATTACGTCATGAACAAGACAAGCAGAGCTAGCGCTATCGTGTGGACATTTGGAATTACATCAGTTAATTTTTAGATCGATTGCTTTTGCCTGTCCACTGACTTTCTTCTTTCCATTGGTTCTGACTGGTGCTCATTCTTGAATGAACATGGCGGCTACTCCAACAACAAATCCGTCCCAGTTGCTCCCACTTGGTTTGTACATTTTAAATATTGTCCCCTTTCTGTCTTTAGATAGTTGCCTGTCAATTTTAAAGCAGTAATAAAAGGCAGAGTGCGGTGTGTCGACTCGAAGCGAAGGTTCAGATATGAGATATGTTTGGTTAGCTAGGTAACGTTAGCATCATGCTTCCAGCTGCGTTGAAAACGCATGATAGTCGTTACTAAAACATTAGCTGTCTTTGCTAACAGTACAGATTGATGTTCTTAGATAGTTGTACGACTTTCATAACATGTCAATAACGTACTGAAAGGCTTTTGGATATAAATGTATTGTTTTAAAAACCAGACACATAGCCGTTTTAAATAGTGAAACGAAACCAAATACATTAACTCAAGTACCATAACATTTGTACTACTTTTTGTTTAATTTGTAATTACCTTGAGGTCTTTCTGTTCCTTCCTCTACTTTTCCTGCACTAAATGTATCTGTCTGCTTTATTCACTTTACACATAAAATATTTGCTACTAAACGTAAGAAAAGCGTGTAAAACATGTTTAATGATTTTTCATTAATTACATTTTTTAGTATAGGTTAAATTATGAATCAATTAATAATTAACCAGTGGGTCAATTAATAGAAAATACATTGGGAACTATCTTTTGAGATTTAAATATGATTAATGCATTTAAAAAGGTAATCTAATAATTGTCTGTTAATTAACCTAACATTTCTGCCTAATACAAATAGATTTTGTTTTTTATTCTTTCAGAGCTTGTGGACAAATGTATTGGCTCCCGAATTCACATCGTCATGAAAACCGACAAAGAAATCGTCGGCACCCTGCTTGGTTTTGATGACTTTGTCAGTATCCTTTTCCAGATTTCAATCTAACTCTGAAATAAAACATATCTTGTGTAAAATTGTCTTCACTATGTTGCCGTTTGCTCTGAATCATGTCCCAGTTTTGCCCTTAACTCAGTGTGTTAGACATGGTCCTGGAAGACGTGACAGAATTGTACGTATACTTTGTTCTTTGCATGACAGCACATTTTAAGGGACCTATTCGTTGAATTAATCCATAAATATATATCCATGTTTTAGTGAAATCACACCGGAGGGAAGAAGGATAACCAAACTGGACCAGATCCTCCTCAATGGCAACAACATCACAATGGTGATTACCTTGCAGCGTTGACTATTTATTCCACTTAATACTCAAACCGGTGTATCGTACACACTCCACCTTCCTTTTAGACCTTTAATATTCTTGTATTTTCTTTGATTCGCAGCTCATACCTGGAGGAGAAGGTCCTGAAGTATGAGAGGAGAGTCATCACCAATGAAGGAGGAGTTATGAGTTATGCCTTTACCTTGTTGTGTTCCTTAGTTTATTGTTATTTGTCGATCATTCCCTCTTGATCTTAAGTAAGGTAAATATTTTTCTAAGATTTCAGTTGAGTATTTGTTATAAAAAAAAAAAAGAGGTTGAATTCAGAAGTGCATCATGAATCACTTAAAACTGTTTTTCTTTTTACAAATAAATGCAAATCACACAGTTTGAAAAAAAAAACAAGACTTCTTTATTACGTTTTTTTTAAATTTGTAGTTTAGTGCAAGTTACGGTACAAAAACCAAAGTGTCATCACAGATCAGAGATAAAACTTTTATTGTTACCTTTTTGAAGAATAAGCAACATTTAGTAATGAACGTGCAGCATTACTGAACAGACAGATGATTATTTGTGAATGCAACACATGAATTGTAGTATCTGCCCCGCCCCCCCCCACCATGCGTCAGTACATGGAAGGTTTCTCCTCTCCCTTTGGATTGGTCACCTTCTCCAGATTCTTGTTGATGATGTCGTAAAGCTCGGCCTACAGTGAACAGAGACATAGTTATAGCTTCTTCTATGACGTTATGGTGATAAATAACTGATTGTTTTAACTTACGTAGAAGCCGCGAATGTCGAGAACAATCACTTTGATCTCAGAGTACATGTCCTCGTCCTTCTCGCTGACCAGCCTGCGGTAGTCCATCTAGAGGCAGAGAAGGTTATGTTAAAGATATTTCCAGTAATATTATCAAAGCTTTAAAGAATTTTCATTAAACGATCAGGAGGACTTTGTAGGGACTATTTTCAGCGTAATGTGGGTTTTTTGATTGTGTTTTTTATGTCTACAGGACAGTTTATGTGGGATTGAGTCAAAAAACCTACAGTGGTAATGAAAGGAAATGTCCCACAATGCAACAGTGTGTTTTTAATAGTTTACGGATAATAATGGATATCACATAGAAAGATGATGTCAGTATTTGATACACACACACAATACTTGTGGCTGTTTGTTTTATTATCTTTTCAAAGGAATTAGTTGACAGTAAGTTAAAGGCAGATATTCACCAGACGTATCCTTTAAGATAAGTTTATACTCACCACATGAGTGTCCTTGGAAGCCTTTCCTACAGCATCTCCTCTCTCGGAAAAGTACCTAAATAATTCAAGAAGAAAGGGGGTTTGTAAGTGACAGGAATGTGCCCATGAATATCTGCTGTTAATCTAAGAAATACTAAAATAATTATATATTTATTTTGTAGCGAAGAGAACGTCACACTACTTGTTGATGTTGGTCTGAAAACCGTCGACTTTGGTCTTCACTACAGCGATTCTCTCCAAGATTTTCTCCTGTGGTGGGAAACACATAATAATTAATCAAAACCTGACCAAACGTTGCAGCTACACACAGCCAGGATGCACATGCATAATGTACCTGCACTGCAACCCCAAAGTCATTTCCATCCTCGATTTGTGGGATGAGGTGCTGAATCCAGCAGGTGACCTGTAACACAGAAGAAGAGTGTTACATAAACACCATCACAACTAACACTTCTGCCATTTCTAATGACTCTGTTTTACACAACACACTTCATAGTGAGAGTGCTTCACTTACAGTTAGGATGGTCTCTCTAAGAGCAAAGATCTCTGGTTTCACCCTCTCCAGAAGCATAATGATCTTCTCATTCCCCTTGATCAAGCCACATTTTGGAGCTGGTGGAAAGGGAGGGGGAATTAGACTTGATATCATGTCATGTATATTCTGGGCAAACACAAAACAAAGATATCACTTTACCTTTCTTTTTCTTCTTCTCATCCTCTTCATTCTTATCAGTCTCCATTTCCTGTGGAGTCACATTTTAATGGTCAAAAATGTGTCACAAGATCTTATGTGTTGTGTATGTGAGAAAAAGTGTATCTTTATACAGAGAGGGAGATGAATACAGTTGATTTAAATGCAGAGTAAACACAATTAAATCAGTTTAATTAATCCTACCAAGTGGGAATTAGTTACAGGTAGCGTGTACACACTAGTAACGTACAACTAGCTAATGTGGAATACAATATGTCAATGATGATAGACAAATAAAAAACAATGGGGCGTTTAAAAGTGTGACTTGTAAACCAGTTGTAGTATTTAAATGTTTCAAAATTGATTAACTGGACAGGTTTTGCTAATTTGAATTAACTCACTAAACATTATTAGCTAAGTTCTACAGGTTGGTTCATGCCCTATACAGTCAGCACATAACTAGTAGTGGCTGAAGTGAGGATATCAACAAGTTAACTGCAGCTAAGTTATCTCAGGGAAAGTAATGAACCCCTGTTTGTGTATTTTTTTTAATATGTTGGTTATGATGTTAGAAGCTGTGTGAGACCTCACCTCCTCCTCTGGGGAAGGGGGGTCTGGGATGGGGATGTCCAGGGGTGCCTTCAGAGAGGACATGTCTGTGATACTGAGGGCGTCATCCTGAAAACACACCGAGGATGAATTAAGACCTGAAATAACAGGTGAAGGGTCCTTGATTTGTGTGTTGAAAATCTGAAGTTACTGACCCTCTGCAAGGCATCCAGCTGTGCAATCTTCATGGGGATGAAGTTGGAGAACAAAAGCTCTGCCTGCAAAACAACAAGAGAAAAACACTTTAAAAATATGCAACATAATACAAAAACACAAGAATAAAGTGGCACTGAACAAACCTCCTGATACAGGGACTGGCGGAAGTTCTCCACCTATGGAAAAGGAAATACATTTCTGTCAATAACATAATTTTAGCTGCTGACTCATGTTGCACAAGACGGTTGGATTTACTTTCGTTTTTCTTTCACTCGGGGACTTTCCCCTGCTTCCCCGAGTGGACTACAACTGACTTTGTTCTTTAACATGTTTGAAACAATCTGCTTACAGTTATCAGTATTTTAAAGAGTATTTTAGCAAGTAGCTGCTATCGCATGTAGCCTACTGTACCTGCGCATTAACACGAGATCAACTCACCTTCTCTGCATTCGCTCTGCTGATTTTCAAACATGCTTTCGGCATGACTGAGCAGACGTTTTACCGTAAGGACAAATAAATACTGTCCGTTAAAGTGTTTTAAATTAACTCAAAGAGAACAGGTGCACGGCAGGACAATATGGCTTCAAGTGAGACTTTTTACTATTTCCTCTTCAAGTTTGCTTTCGATTTAACGTCGGTTGATGAAATTTGCGCCTCCCACTGTATCCCTCCTCCGCGGAAAGTAGGACGTTACCTAAATGTACAGCCTTTAAGTTCAGTTTGCGTGATTAAAATACAGAAAAATAGATTCTAGAGACACAATAACATATCAAGAAATACCATCAATTTGTTGGTGAATCACGAGATGATAGGATTTAAATATTGATTTGTAACACATGTACAAATGGCTTAGATAGAATGTTATAGGCTATTTTATGAATGTGCACATCTTGGGTTGTAGGTAGGTGCAATGTAAATTAGAACAATTGTGCAAAATAGTTGTGCTTTAAGGAGACTTTACTACATCTCAGAGACATATTGTACTTTGCTGCACTACCTTTCTCTCCTTTACCTAAGTACGTTCTGAAAAGCACTTATAATCTAATTGTACCATAACTGGTTAATTCAAGTGTTCAGAAACAAATAAAAAATGTTAAAGACCACTTTTAAATTCATGTTACATTGTGGGAATTATGCTTTTATATTGAAAAAATAAAATCGGGACAGGAAGTGGAGCCGGAACACAAGACGTCCAACTGTAGTTTCCGCATTAGCTCCAGAGGCAACAAACCCAGTGTAGGTGAAATATGAACCACTGACATGGGTTTTTAAAGAGCTTATTTGTATTAATGGAAACTTAAATACTTTCGACGTTCACTCCGAAGCAGGGAATAACCGTCTAAAGTCGTGACGGAGGTTTCTACATTGAGCAGGTTTGTGAGTTACAAAAACTTTCGGTTTCAACTTACGTGAATTGTTGTTATCTTGTTTTTCTTGCTAGCTTCAAAGCACCTGACTGACACCGCCAAACCGTGTTGAATATGATTATACCCTGGAGAAACATTAGTAACTGTGTTGTCAGCTAATGGTTTTAAATGTGGTTAACGTCCATTGGAGTGACAGTAAGATGAGCCTGGGCTTTCCAACAGTTGTCATATGATTTAAAGGTGCATTTTTAAAAGTCACTTTATGACATATTAACATTTGTCTTGCTGTGAAAATGTATTCATAAAAGAAATGGTGGACTTCTACCTACCCTGTACTTATTTAACATTTCACACCTGCCAAAATATCCAATCTCAGTCAGTTTCCTTATTTAAGGCAAGGCAAGTTTATTTTGAAAAACAAATCAGCCATATAGGTAATTACTAGTGCTTTATATAAAGTATAAGAATAACAATTAATTACCATTAAAACAATAACAAGAAACAAAAGGTTAATAAGCAGCTACATCCTCAATAAAACCGATATCACCACCTTCAAAACACTTACAAAAACTCACTTCTTCAAACTGGCTTTTAATGTGTGTTGTTTTATTGCTCGATTTTAATGTGACTTTTACTATATGTATTTGTTGTCCTCTTTTACAACCTCTGTAAAGCGACTTTGAGCACCTGAATAAATGTGTTATTATTTATTATTAATATTATAAAAATGCAGTATAGTTAAAGGATTTAATATATTTATTTTTAAATATAAACTGTTTTTTTTTTTGCAAGATGCAATTCCTGCAATTTGTCTTCATGCATTACAGTTAAAATAGTAGAACATCATCACATAATGTACAACAGAGAACACAGCACGTTCTCCCATAGGAGTAACAATCATGCTTTGATTTAAACACTAAATATATCCACTTCCCTCTCTAACAGCGATGAGCGGTGGTCCTGCATCGGTCCAGATGGACGAGGTCAGGATCAGATCCCAGTCCCTCCTCTCCGCCTCAGGTGTGGCCCAGGATGTGAAGGCGGAGGTCCAAACCATGGCCACCATCGCCCTGCCTCTGTCAGAGAAGTACCGTCACATCGGAGTGGAGGCCATCTTGAAGGAGAACACAGCCTGCCGCAACAAACAGGAGGTAAACATTTCTCCATCTGGTTGTGCTGCTTGGATAGACATTTCCTGACAAACCGTAAATATACAAAAGCTGATATCATACAAGTATTTAGCTGTGACTATCCACAATACGTTTAATCAAACTCTAGACTGCTCCTTTGTTTTTATGAACTGAAATAAACTCAACTGCATCACCTCATAGTAAAAAGAGAATCACTCAACTTGACTGTTTTGTAGGTATAGTCACCCATATGACTAATTACTCTCATCAATTGTGTCTCTTTTTCAGGTTCTGGAGTCCTTGAGTAGACTGATCAAGGCCTTCAGTATCCTGGAGAAGTACGGCTGTAATCTGACCAGTCCTGCTAGGCCCAAATACTGGAGGAGCGTCAAGCACAACAACCCTGTCTTCAGAACCACTGTGGATGCCGTTAAAGTGAGCAACAAATACATTGATCAAATCTAAAGAAATTCTTGTGAAGTGCAAATATTTCAATCCTCATTTTTCTTCCACAGGGAGGCCGGAGAATCTTGTTTCTCTACGGTTACACCAACCAGCAGATCGACGGCCTCAGTTTCCCAGATGAAGTCGATGGACCAGACAGGGCTAAAGTTGCTTCGGTGACGCTGGAGGTCATGACCTTACGCACAGAGGTGGACATGGTCATAAAGGTTGGCACTTGTTTGAAAGCAGTCATTTGAATATCTTGAACATCGTGTGTGTGTCTGTGTGTGTAAGGATTTCATTGTTTTCCATGTCTTTTATTTATGTTTGTTTAGGGCACACATCCTCACATAGAACACTTCAAAGATATCATCCCATTCATCATCCAGCAGGTCTGTACAAACGTTTCCTGTAGCTTTACATTTTAATCTGTTTAATCTATTAGCATTTTGACTCGGCTTGATTTTTACTCTTGAATTTTATAGCAGCTTTGGAAAAAAAAATTCTATAACTTTTGGATTGACACATTTTTGTGTACTTAAGTATTTATGAGTTACAGAAACTAAATAAACAGATACCTTGTTTCTAGAAATGAGCTGTGTATTATTTTGTCCACATGTATGCACAATCATGAAGAATATAAATATTAAAAAAGTAACACTTAACAATGTTTTAGTATAAAATGTATATTTAATTATACAAAAATGCATGTAATTTGACATATTTAGCTCCAATCTTTATTCACTTTATTTGTCTGTTGCATGGTAAAGGTTTGAAAGTGTTGAATGTGATGCTTTCTTCAGGATCATCTGGTGAATGATGCTGTGGTGATCCCGCCTGCAGAGGATCAGCAGGTTCTGGGTCTTCCTCTCAAACCCACTCAAGTCCTCGTAGCACAACCTCCGACACCATCAACAGGTGAGCAGCCACCACCACATATCCTACAAGTCTAACTTTTTTCATTTTTCAGAACGACAAAAACATACGATCTCTTTTACAAGGGAGACCTGCCGCACATTGGTTACACACGTAACAGAAAACAAAAAGGACACATACGACATAATGACAGGGGTACAATTTACAAACGTATTCACAAAGACAGGTACCAGGAGTATCAAATATCAATTCATCAATCTGTGCTTTAAAATGATGCAGGGGAACCAAAATGCTAATTTTCAATATGTATTGCAGAATGTTCCATGCTAGAGGAGTTGCGCACATAAAAGCTGTTGTGCCTAAAACAGTCCTAGCAATTGGTACTAAAAACACATCCTGGGATCTGAGGCAATAGCTACTTGCGACTCTGTGATATCAGTGAGCAGATGTAAGGTGTTAGTTTACCCAGCATGGCTTTATAAATGACTGAGTCTCCAAATAGTACTGTAAGTGATGGCAGACTTGCCCTGGCATACAGGGTACAGTGATGAGTAAGTGCTTTACAGTTTGTAACAAATCTCAGCGCACTGTTATAGGCGGCATTTAACTTGATCAGGTAATGGTGCATTCACATATATCAAATCACCATAGTCCAGCACAGGTAAAAAGGTCACAGAGACTAGCCTTTTCCTGGCCTCAAGCGAGAAACAGGACTTGCTTCTGAAAAAGAAACCTAGCTTCACCCTATAGCTTTCTAAGCAGATTATTGACCTGAGGTTTAAAAGAGAGACAATCATCAAGCCAGATACCAAGGCATTACAGGTACAGGTAACCACTTCAAGTACTTTTCCTTGCGTAGTAACAATATCCAAAGTTATCTCCGGTGTCTTTTTGGCTTTTGAAAATAGCGTTACCTTAGTTTTATCCACATTTAAAAGAAGCTTAAGCTCAGAGAGCTGCGTCTGAATAATATTAAAAACAGCATGTAATTTAACAACAGCCTCCTTAATGGAGGGACCTGCACGGTATCATCAGCATAAAAATGTAAAGTCTCTTCATCCACATTTTGACTAAAGCTGTTGATATAGATGGAGAATAAAAGTGGACCTAAAACAGACACCATTTGTAATGTTTAACCACTCAGAAGTGAGCCCATCAAAATTAACACATTGGGACCTTTCAGATAGCTCACAAACCTCCCCACTGCATGTCTGGATATGCCAATGCTGGCCAGCCTCTGCTTCAAGATATGATGATCGACGGTATTGAAAGCTTTGGAAAGATCAATAAACAGAGCTGCACAACTCTGCTTTTTGTCTAAGATAAGCAATATCATTAACCACTTTCATTGTCGCAGTGATTGTACTATGTTGCTTTCTGAAACCTGACTGATGTTTACATAGGATGTCATTTTTACATAAAAACTCCTTTACCTGTTCACTCACTAGGCTTTCAAGAACCTTGGCCAGAACTGATCATTTAGAGATGAGCCTATAATTATTTAATAAAGTAGCCTCCCCACTTTTTACTAGAGGAAGGACATAAGCTGACTTCCATATTTGGAATTGTGTTCATGCTGAGGGAGAGGTTAAAAAGAGAAGTAAGAGGTGCATGGTGCAATAAAATCTGCAGCTATCTATAAGAAGAAAGGTTCTACGTTGTCTGGACCAGCCGTTTTTTTAGGATCTAACTT
>NW_011349659.1:0-3995 GCF_000735185.1 Notothenia coriiceps | reverse complement strand
GGCCGGAGAATTTCACAGCAGCCAGAGGTTCTGACTGCACGGGTGGGTTGCCACATCAATTCTGCCCAGCCTCTCTCTCTCTCGATAGACCTTTTAACTAGTTTACAGAGAGTTAATCAACAGCTGGGAACACTGGAGATATCCCCAACATCTTGAGACGCTGAATCACTTGCCACTCTTAGGCTCTGCGGCCGAGAGTTGACCGGTCATAAACTGAGAATAAGTGCAGCAGCACATTCTTTAAGGGGACCTATCATGCAAAATGCACTTTTGTACGTCTTTTATACATGAATATGTGTCCCCGGTGTTCCAGGGAACTCACCAAGTGTCAGAAAGTACAACCCTCTCTCTTTTCCTCCATACCCAAATCTCTAAAAACAGGGCTGCAACGAATTTGATACATGTGGATTCTGATTTGCACCTCTATGATGTCACAGAGGTGCACTCCGCCTGTATGGTCAACTCTCCACCTATCAGGGGAATGAGAGGTTGCCGTGGCATGGCAACAGCATAGCAACAGCATGGAAACAGCATAGTAACATGACGCTTGTGCCTCGCCCCCTCCTTTGCATGGGGGGGTTGTCAGCTCCAGCTCACGCAAAGACAGAGCTGGAGTGAGGCAAAATGAGGCATGGCTAAAATGCATGATCTGTTTGGTATTTTGAAAAATAAAACTTATAAATATACCTTATATAGGTATGGCCCTACAATATATTATTCAAATATAGCATGATAGGTCCCCTTTAAAGGAGATAACAGAGTCAGGGTTGGTTATTAACGTCAACAGGCAATAAGGTTAAATATCTTAGGAGTAAAGACAGAATTATTCCCTCACAATGATGTATTGTGTTTTAGTCCTCACAAACAAATGAAACACTCAATTATTATGTGATGCATTCATCTGAAAAAGAGATTGTAAAGGATAAGAGTATAATAATAACGTACATAAAAGGACACTAAATCATTCGTATGTACACTAGAGGAGGAGGTGTGAATATGTGTTCTGCCTCCTCAGTGCATCTCTGGGTTTATCAATGATGGAGACCAGCTGAAGGTCACCTGCCCTCATTGCAACAAGAGTCTGTGCGCTCGCTGCAAGAAAGCTGTGAGTATAACTGAGTGTGGAACCATTCGTCTTCCCGTCTAGCTTTTCATACTGTTTAGGAATTCAGCCTTGAAACGTCGGCTGCTCTTCAGTGGACTGACTTGGAGGAGGCGCTCTCTCATGAAGTCTCTGTTTTCTCTGCTGTCAGTGGGAGCCCCAGCACCAGGATCTGTCCTGTGAGCAGTTCCAGCAGTGGAAGAGGGACAATGACCCCGAGTACCAGAGGCAGGGCCTGGCCGGGTTCCTGAGGGACAACGGCATCAGTGAGCACACACACACACTCACCACATAACCACCTGACCTTTGTTTGTACATCAACCTCAACCACCACACTCATGGATGGGTGGTTGACACACAACTCTAGCCACTATCATTCCTTGAACAGGTTAATTTAGGACAAAATGTATATTTAAAAGGCGTGTACTTACAAAAAGCCATACAGCAGTTTGTAACCATTATTCTGATTTAGTTTTCTGTTGAATTCAAGTGGAGTAGAAAGTGGCACAACAAGTCTCACTTACCTTAAACCTGTATATCAGTAAACTACTTGATAATGTACTTTGTTACATGACACCTCACCTCTGTTTGGAATACATACATTGACAGTATGTGGTGTTTTCTCGCAGCCTGCCCTCAATGCAAGTTCCAGTACGCTCTGACCAGAGGCGGCTGCATGCACTTCAGCTGCTCCCAGTGCAGGTACCAGTTCTGCAGCGGCTGCAACAACCCCTACCACAAGGTGAGCTTCTCAAGAGACACGTCTTCATTCAAGTTTTAACAGACTCCTAATTGATTTATGTGCTTAAAAACATCAGAAATAATTACTCTTCAAAAAGGCAATATCTACATTTTTAGAGACATTTTTTAGACGTATCGTTTGGTAGTTCAGAAACTGTTAAGTGTTGTCTGTTCTCTGTCATGTCTTTAGTTGCATGCTTAGTTGTGTCTTCATTTTTTGACAAGATGTTAAACATCTGCTAGTCTCTCAGTAGTTTTTTATCTGGCAATCCTTTTCAATTTGTTTTTCTCTTGGAAGGACTGGAACGTTTTTGACGGCATCAAAACATGCTCCTGTATTTCTTGTTGTAATTCTCTTGCAGACAATTTGTAAAATGCCCCGTTGCAATTGCAACGGCCTGCATGCTCATCACCCCCGGGACTGTCTGTTCTACCTCAGAGACTGGGAACCCCCCCGACTGCAGGCCCTGCTGCAGGTACTCATACGTTGGCTTTTGTCACAAAATATAATATCAACCACAACATCTTTGAAAATACAACATCAGTGTTTCCCGTACATTGATTTATTTGTGGATCTCATAAAAAAAAAAAATATTATTTTTATTTTTTATTTTGGTGGTCTAATGGATAGTGAGGTGGGCTGATGATCGGAAGGTTGCGAGTTCAAATCCCGCCTGGAACACCACTACTAGTGTGCCCTTGAGTAAGGCACTTAGCCCTCACTTACTCCGGGGAGAATGTCCCTGTAATTGGTCAGTCGCTTTGGATTAAGGCGTCTGCTGTTAAATGATATCTTTGGGAGAATAGACCCCTCAGCTCCTCAGCTCCTGTGTGTCTCACTCATTAACAACGCAACACAGAGCAACAAGAACGTTGTCAGCTACAGTAGCCATGAACTCCCATGTATGTTCTTATTTGAGGGGGGGTGGATGCGTGGGCCACCCGAATAGGTTAAGGGGCCTTTGGCTTTTCTTGCCGGGGGGGGGATGCGGTGCCCCCACAATAGAATCTAATTCTGTGGGAAACACTGAACATTACTTTGGAATATTGATGCAAAACAAAGACGGAAAAGAAGAAAAAACTCACAACAATAATGCTCCTCCTGTTTTAATAAATAAATGATCAGCTGTTGTTGTATTGAATGTTAAAAGGATGTTTGTTAATTTGCCTTTTCCCTCCTCAGAAGCGCGCTGTGGAGTTCAACACAGATCCCTCTAATGGAGCTCAAACTGGTAAAACTTGTCTATTGTCTACTTTCACTTTCACCCAAATCTATTTCTGAGACAAAGGTTTTCCCTTTACTGTAATACTTTAACAATAAAATAAACATGTTAATCTTGTTTGAATGAATGTATAATATGTTGCCTTTGCTTCTCCTCTGCCACCCAGATGCGTGTGGTGTGATGGAGCAGAAGGATGAAGCAGGGCGGCCGATTGATTCCCCGTGTGGACACCAGACTCAGCCGGGGCAGGCCGGACTCTGCGAGTGAGTGCTTGGAGCGCTGCTTCACAAACTGTCTGGTTGTTCGACAGGACATTACCATTTCAAATAATATTACTAAACTACGTGGTATTGTAACCGAAGAGGTAATTGATTTGAATGAACCTTAAGCTAGTTTGTTCAAATTAACACATTGGACAACATTCAAATATTTCCACATACTATGACTTCTTTTCAATTTTTTCGACATAGTATTTTATGTAATTTCTGTCATTTTTAATGACATACTATACAGTGCCTTATTTCGACATCAAATATGACGTTATTTTGTCATGACTTTTTTTACAATTTTTTCGACAAAGTATATCTCAATCAATCTTTATTAATTTATATAGCACATTTAAAACAACCTTCAGTTGACCAAAGTGCTGTACAGGCAATAACTACAATATGAAATAACACAATGGGAATATTCAACTAGTATTAAACGCCAGTGCAAAGTGGTGAGTTTTTAGCTGAGATTTAAAAAGTTCAATAGACTCAGCAGTGCGTTGTTAATGAGTGAGACACACCGGAGCTGAGGGGTCTATTCTCCCATATGTACTGGGAGGCTGTTCCACAGTCTGGGAGCTGCAACACCTCGGTCACCTCGGGTTTTTAGTTATATGTTGTTTCTGTCCTTTTTATTCGACATACTCAAACATCACTCAA
>NW_011349658.1:9839-16912 GCF_000735185.1 Notothenia coriiceps | reverse complement strand
CCATTGTTGAGGTCTACTAGAATAGATTTATATTGTGCAATTTTCCAAACTCACATTGGTTTCTCATACAGCATCTCTGTATAGTATGTGTATTCACTCTCTGGCCTAAACGGCTTGTTGGAGCTGCAGACCGTTTACATGCAGAAAAACCTTCATAACACACAAGGGGACGGGTTATAACCGGAAAAGCATGACATGGGACCTTTAACTGTTTAAAATCACATTAAGATTTATTTTGTATATTTTTAAGAACAAAGTAGAGCAAAATACACCTTGAACTTTTATGATTTAAAAAAAAAAGACATTAAGGATAAAGGTTCTGAGTTTGGATTGGAACGCAAAATGCTTGGAAAATGAAAGAGAAACGTTTCCAAATGTCTTTCCTCTTATTTCTTATTATGATCCAGGTGCATTTACACTTTTTCTTACAGTAGTTGTGCTCCCTTGTGGATTTGCTTTTTGGTGTGAGGTGTGAACAACAAGGTGCAAAGTGGAGTTTATATGTTCCTATACCCAATCAGTTCAACCCCTATCTGCCAATACGCCTTTTAACCTTCCACACTTCCATCTATTCAACTGTAGTTTTCAAACAAAATCCTCCTTAGTGTCAGTTTCTTTGTTGGCCCTTAATCGCAAAAAAAACACTAACACATGATACACTTTTTCCCCGAAAATCTGTGTGATCATTTTTAAACACTGGAAAACCCACTGGAAATTAAGTGATTGACTCCTTTCCCATTGCCAGTAGACAACTATGCGTATACCTGTTTTCTTCTCACATTACTACTTTTACTTAAGTTTAAATATGAATACTGTTTCCAACTCTGCTGCTCTTGAGAATGAGGTTATTTCCTCGTTTGCTATGAAAAAACGTGTATATATATTTCCCATTTTACTGTGCAGCGGCCATGCAATGTAAGGGGCAGTGCTGCACATCTGATACACAGTAGAAGAGTTGACCTAAACTCTATAGCCGCTTTCACACCAAGTACTTTACCGTACTTAGTTCCCAGCACTTAGTTCCCCCATGGAACTAAGTGCCGATCGCGTTCACACCGGAAGGGAAGATTACGCAAATGAAGCCGCTGACGTCACTTCTTCTTCTTCTGCTTTGGGTTTACTGGCAGGCCGCAAACAACTTCACGGCGTATACTGCCACCCGCAGTCCCCGGCCGGAAGTCCCCGGAGTTGGGGACTGGCTTCAGTAGAAGCTGCTGGGACTCCCAGCAGCTTCTACTGAAGCTTTCCGAGTAAATCGCCAGAACGCCGACACCTCCTCATCTCCACCGCTCCCATGTTTTATTTTGTGTTGCCATAAGTTATTCTCTCTCCGTTGGTGCGTGGGGATAATGCTAATGCTAATAATGCTAATGCCAGCAAATACAATGGCGGCTTCACAAAACTTTTCAGAGTTTTACGGGGCGTGGTTTGCAATTCGCCCGGCCAATCAGAAATTGGAACTTTTTTCTCGACAGGAAAGTACCACCTCTCTCGCAGGGACTAAAAAGGGAGTAAACATTCTCATGAACTAAATTCTCTTTTTGGTGTGAACGCCAAATCCCAGGAACTATCAGAACTAAAAGGGAGAAGTACTCCGGTGTGAACGCGCCTTATGTCAATCTGGGCTTTGCAGCATGACCCACACACCTCTTTAAGCTTTAACTGGGTTTACTGGAATAAACACAATTCAGCCAATCTGAACACTGCACCTCAATGTTTTCAGACACTCCAAAATGTTGAGTATGTTTCCCCGGCTTTGTAAATTTTCCCAGCTTTGAAACCTGGAACAGAAAGCAGTAGATAGTCAGAACATGCATGTTTCATTCTTACGAGCAGGTGCTCACAGGGTGTGGTTTGAAGTTTCAGTCCAAAACACTTCTCATCTTTTGGGAATGCTGCATTTCTGTGGCCTGTCTTTAGTATCCATACAGTGGGAAGCAGCACAACGCCCCTGTGGAAACATACTAACAGTGGTGGAAGAAGTTTTAAGATCCTACAAGTAGTAATACAACACTTTAAAATGACTTTGTACTAAGTTACATTCCACCACTGCCTTGACTTAAATAAAAGTACAAATACCACTAGAATTCATGTGTTGGAAATGTTACTTAAGTAAAAGTAAATTAGCATACTCAGCTAAATGTACTAAAATGAACAAATGCAGAAATATTAAAAAAGTTGGAAAATTACCCAAATGTTTGTCGATGCCAGTTTAAAATATCTCAATTGGTTATTTGAGCAATAGCTTACGACAGGCCGTGGTATATGTTCATTATATCACAGCTAAGAGGCGTGGTTCAGCCCGACGCGAAGCGCAACTGTATACAGTTAAACCGACCGGACTTCTTTCTGCAGATGTGAGCGTCCTTAACAACGGTCGATAAGTCCTTGTTAAACATTATCCCTTACATGTTTCCATCTTAAGCTTTGTTAGTTCGTTAGTTTCGTAACGGACGTAATGTAACAGTTGTAACGGTTGTAGCTTTTTCTCAGACGCGGAGGGATACTGACTTGTTGTCAATTCTACCCATGATATACGCTCATTATATCACGGCTAAGAACCAATCAGATTGCTTGATTTGACTTGTCCGTTTTATAATTGATCATTTAACTGTAGCCGTTCTTGTTTAAACTGTTATAACTAAATATAATATTTTATAAACTTCTGTGTTCTTATGCAACAATTTAAATTACAAATGTAAAAGAAATACACTAAAGTAATTGTACAATATTTCCCTTGAATTGAGGTAAAAATTGTGTTTTTAAAAAACACCATAAAAATACTTTTAGAAGTATATTTTATAAACTCTTGTGTTTTATATAAATACTAACTTGTAAAGTAACTAAAAATGTAAAATAATCAAGTAAAAAGTATCCCTTTTTTTTATATCATGGATGAAGTATAAAGTGGCTTAAAAAATACTCGTAATTTTACAATAAATACGTAAATAAATTAGTAAATGTTACACTCCCCCCCTGAATATAATAATAATATTACATTGTATTTGCAAAGCACCTTTCATTGCTAAAAGTAATCCCAAAGTGCTACAAGAGGCGTAATAGAAATAAAGAAACCTCCCCTCATAGACCCCTCCTCCCCCCTGGCTCCTCTGCCTCCAGATCCAGCTCCCATCCCCCTGCCCCATTTCTCGCCCTCTCCCCCACTCCGGCCCAGTGCGGCCACAGCAGATGGAGAGAGAAACTGTGTCACCAGTAGGGCTGCTCGATTATGGCAAAAATCATAATCTCGATTATTTGGGTCAATAATTGAAATTGCGATTATTCATTGACTTTGAACACATCCATTTATTGTACTTTAAAACAAATACAAATAATAATTTGAACTTTTTAACTGTTGAATTATACGTTCAGGGTAATCAACTGAAAAACCAATACAAAATCAAATGAAATAAATTATACATTCATGTCTACATTTAAATAAATAATATCAAAATAATAAATACCAATAAACAAGATCAACAAACATGTTGCAGTGCACTGTCACAACCTGAAAGCTCCTTAACATATAGCCAACATTTTGGTAAAACATATTCAACATATTCCACTCACTCCACTGGGTCAATAATTGATATCACGATATTAAAAACGATTATCCATTTACTTTGAAAACATCAATTTATTAGAGAAAAAACATTTGAACGGTATGTTTTTAATAGTTGATTACCCTGAACTTTAAGCATAATTCAACTAAAAAAAAGTAATAATAATAAAAAATAATCGTTTTATTTCGATTACGTTGTTTCCGTAATCGTTGCAAGCCATAATCGTAATCGCGATTAAAATACGATTAATTGAGCAGCCCTAGTCACCAGCAGCCATTACTCCCTCCCTCCCTCTCAGTCCTCTCTCTCTCTTTCTATCCTCCCACTCCATTCTTTCCTCACTCCCAGGATTTGCTGCATCAAACATTGATTTGTCTTTATTTTTAGAGCAGCTGTTATCGTGTGTGTGTGTGTGTGTGTGTGTGTGTGTGTGTAGTAGTTTGTGTTTGTGTGTTTACCAGACTGCATGCCGGGCAGTTTGACTGTGTTTACTGTAGGTCTTTGCGAGTGTGTTTAAGGGCTTCTTTTTCCAAGTTAATCCCTTAGGAAGAGGTGTGGTTCTGTTTCTGCGCCGCCTCTCCTCTCTGAGCGCAGTCTCATCACACACTTCTCTCCTCCTCCTCCTCCTCCTCTTCATCTTCCTCTGTCTTCTTCACTCCTCTCTGCATCTGCTCTCGGTCCTGTGTGGCATGAGTTCTTGTGGCAAGATGGGGGAGGCCATTGAACTCAGGTGAGTCCAGTGCTGTGCGTTTTAGTTTTGATGTGGTTTATCTATGCACACACACTAATGCGTTTTTCTGCATTTCTGTGTTGCGCACTGAATTCGGTTTTAAATTGGGTCAACTGTTTCAGCAGTTGACCCAATGTTGTAGCAGTGGGCTATATTTCCCTCACCTCGTTTATCTGTCCATCAAGTTGACCCTGTCGGCTGAATTACGCAAACTTAACAGATGTGGGGTTGTAATGCTATTGCTAGTGATAGCGCTTGTTTGTTGTTGTTTGTTTATTGGCTCTGGTGGTATTTTCTGTCACTGCCAAACTGATAATAGGTTTGTATCCACAGGGTTCCTAGCGGCTAATAGCTTTAGCAGATGCATTAGCCCCTGATCCCCATATGGAAGAGATTAAACTTGCATCATTGACACACACATGTTCCTGAATCGCGGCAATGCCTCCACAGTTTGTGTGTACAGATACGAATGTGTGCATCTGCAATGCACTGATTTGACGCAGCAGCATACTTGTTTTTCCAAACCTTCTGAACTGTTTCGCTTAGATTTATTTCCCAATTCAACACTTCCACTCTTTTCTCTCCCTGCCCTCGTGGTTAGATAATTGAGAGGGACATGTGTGTGTGTGTGTGTGTGTGTGTGTGTGTGTGTGTGTGTGTGTGTGGCCAAGAAAAGAGAAAGAAAGCGAGGCAGAGTGTGAGAACACTGCGGACGCCAGAGACAAATGTGACAAGTGAAACGAGGACAAGTGAAGAACAGCAGGAGGGAGAAGATGAGAGGAGGGGTGTGAGAGTCAGAGGAGGAAAGGGTGATAATTGGAGTGAAGAAAAAAGTGTGTGAGGAAATGCACTGTAGATTTTCAGCAGAGGTAGAAAACACATTTTAGTGCGAGTCGGTTTCTATCATTGTAGAATACCAAGTTTTAAATGTTTTGTTGTGCTAATGTTGAGAGAGTTGTTTTCAAAGGCACAGAAGAGAAGTTTGTGACCTGAGAGAGCAGGCATTATGTCGTTAAAGGGGCCCTATTATGCTAATTTTCAGGTTCATATATGCAAGTGTGACATGTCTCCGTGCTTTAATGTTCAAAAAGCTCTGTATTTTTCTCATGCTGCCTGTGCTGCAGCACCTCTTTTCACCCTCTGTCTGAAACCAGAGCCCAGTCTGCTCTGATTGGTTACTCGGGTAGTTGTTGGTCACCTATTTGACACACTATGAGAAAGGAAAAAAANCAATGATCTGGCCTACTGGTGTGGTTTCCGGGGCGGCGATACAGCGAGAACAAGCGAAACTCATCCTGAGCACACACAAACACTCACAGCCGAAGTAAAAACAATAAGTGTGGCTTGATATTGAGTAAGAAAAAGGTTTTTAACGCTGTGAGAATGGGGCTGCAGAGAGCATTTCTCCACCATCCCAACTCGTCTATTACCAGCGTTCAGGGAGCTCTATGCAAGTCAATGGGACTCCCTGTTAGTTAGCCAAGGGATCCTGGTGAGTGAGGTGCTCCGCTGATTGGTCCATTTGGTTTTACTTCGGCTGTGAGTGTTTGTGTGTGCTCAGGATGAGTTTCGCTTGTTCTCGCTGTATCGCCGCCCCGGAAACCACACCAGTAGGCCAGATCATTGAGCAGCGAGCCTCGCAACGTCCCGACCAATCAGAGCACACTGGGCTCACAGGGAGGAGGGGGGGGGGCAGCAGCTCCAACAAGCCGTTTANTATTTTGCTCTACTTTGTTCTTAAAAACATACAAAAAAAATATTAATGTGATTTTAAACAGTTAAAGGTCCCATGTCATGCTTTTCCGGTTATAACCCGTCCCCTTGTGTGTTATGAAGGTTTTTCTGCATGTAAACGGTCTGCAGCCCCAACAAGCCGTTTAGGCCAGAGAGTGAATACACATACTATACAGAGATGCTGTATGAGAAACCAATGTGAGTTTGGAAAATTGCACAATATAAATCCATTCTAGTAGACCTCA
The DNA here is from genome assembly GCF_000735185.1 of Notothenia coriiceps. NCBI lineage: Eukaryota > Metazoa > Chordata > Actinopteri > Perciformes > Nototheniidae > Notothenia > Notothenia coriiceps. Next base: position 10,640 of record NW_011349658.1, on the reverse strand, counting down.
ACAATGGAATTATGATCAGTAGAAATGGCCATGACATGGGACCTTTAAAGTATTTACAGTGTAACAAAGTTCTGGTGAGAAGAATAGTACACTGGGTTAGGGTAAGCTATCTACTGAAAGAGAGCTGAGGATAGGGATACAGTAGCTCAGTGTTAATGCTGTCTCTCTCTTCTCACACATCTCTAGTCCGTTATGATGCCAGTTCATCCCGTAAGCTGTTTACCCGGTAACACCCAGAGCCAGAGATCACAGAGCATGATACCGGATCAGAACGTACCGGTTGTCCTTGTAGCTTCATCTCTGTATACGCTCACTGTCAGCTGTTCCCCTCTCACTCTGTTCAGAGAGCTGACAGGCCTAACATCATTGTGATTGTGATGTAATGAATTGTCCCCGTGGGGAAACTTGACAAAGCGTTCAGTGCAGGAGACTTGATCTAATTACAGAAGGCATATGAATAAATATGCACGTAATACTCAGAGCTTATGATGTTAAAGGGGCCCTATTAGGAACAGGTTTTCAGGTTCATATTGTTATTTTGTTCCTCTACTTTTTTTTTATGTTCAAAAAGGTCTTTAATGTTCTCATACTGCCTGTGCTGCAGCACCTCTTTTCACCCTCTGTCTGAAACCAGAGCCCAGTCTGCTCTGATTGGTTAGCTGCAGCCTGCTCTGTTGTGATTAGTCAACCGCTTAGAGATGTCCCGCCCCTTAGCCTATCACGTACAAAGTGTTGGAGCGCTAGCCAATAGAAGCGAGAGTATTATGTCCCTATGTTCTGGAAGTAAACAAAGCAGTTGCA
>NW_011349658.1:0-4695 GCF_000735185.1 Notothenia coriiceps | reverse complement strand
CTTCCGTTTGAATAACCCTGATTCACAATCATTCAATTCTATATATATTGTTATTGATTGTATTCTGGTTCTATGTTTCAGTAAGTATTTGTGATTGACAGAACACTGCTTTTGATTTTACATTTATATTGTTATTTCATTTTTTGATTTGAACCCTCCTGTTGTCTTCGGGTTAAATCTGACCGATTTGCTACTTTCATCAATCATAACTTTTTTGTTTTAGATTTGATTGCATTAAGGCTTTATGGTATCCTTCACAGTAGACATTTGAACATATAAATAGCTGATCACCACTTTCATTGGATTTTGGATGATTTAGTCAACTTTGTAACACCCATGGTGTTCCCGGTCCGCCATAAAGAAAAGGAATTAGTAACCATCCGGATCAGATAACACACACACACACACACACACACACACACACACACACACACAGAACAATTTGACACATTTCCAGCTCTTATGTGCCCATCCCCCCACATGGATCACACCTGGCACACGCAATACATGTTCAGTGTCTGTTCTTTGTATATTTACTGCAGTTTTCATGTTTTCAATGAAATGTGGTGATGATTAATGGTTTTTGTGTTAATGTAATAGCAGTTAAAACAGGACCGGTCAAATTTGACCACGAACACCAAAGTAAGGGAGGGGGGAACGAAGACAATAGGAGGGTTAAGTAGGGGCAGGTCAAATAAGACGTTCTTCTCCCTGCTCTTTCCACCATGGCTTACACAAAAAAGTGTACATGTTTGGTTTTATAATAACCGGCATGTGTGAAATAAACAAATAAATAAAATAAAATAAATATATATCACACTACCTCATTGTAATTTGTATTTTTTGCACACTTGTTTAGCTGTGTCTATATTTGTAAGCAGAAGGTTGGTCTTTAATGTATACTAACTTATTCTGTATGCGTACTCCATAGAGATACAGAATATATATATTCAGTACATACATCTACTATTATGTCATGTTGAATATGTTCAACGCATATTCCCTGCAATGCCTTCTTCACATGCTGCTGTAACGGAACAATTCAAGTAAATGTACTATATTCTAACAATACCCACGATGCATTTACAGTACGGCACAAAGACATGAGAATAAAGCGTTGGACGGTCAGTGTCGTCGTGGCGATAAACACTCGCTGCAGCTGGCTCTGGTTTGGGAGTGTTGTGCACAGACGGGACGACCTTCACAGGGTCGTGTCTCTCATCGACCCGCTTTAGAGAGCCGGCGCTGGTCATGCAGAAACACTGTGTGGGCCGTGTGTGTAGAACTGCAGCCACACACACTTTGGTGGCGCTGCAGCTCACATCTGATAGCTGATATTTAAAGAGAGAAGAAGGAAGAGGATGAAAGTGTATCATGAATGGCTTTTTCTTTGTTTCATTCTTGTTGGACTGATTTCTTTGTGTGGAAAGTAAACACTGAGACAGGTAGCTAGCTAGATGAATAAGATGATTTTGAATGTGTGTCTATGTGATGGATCTTAACAGAAGGGACTTTGCACCCACTGGTACAGACGATTTGATTTGGGTTGTTTTGTTTACTTGTATTCATCTGAGTGATGTTTGTGTGGTTCACACGGAGGCGAGCAGCTAGACCGTATATTGATAACATATTTAAAGAAGGTATTTCTATTCCTTTCACATTGAAGTGAGAATTTGCAGAACATTTTTGCTGTCTTATATTGTTTTGTTTTCCTCTTTGTGCTTCAAAATACAATCTAGATAGTAAACAACAACAATTATCTCTGTATGGATGCTTATTCTCTACATTTTTAAGACGACATGATGAGTAGTTTCACTTTCAAAAAGCCCATTTACTTATGATTAGGACGACGAAGAAGAAATGCCAGTCATGGAAACAAATAAGGAGTCGTGAATGAATAAGGACTACAGGAAAAGGAAATCATAAAATACAGATGGACTGGAGAAAGACGAAAGGAGTTGATGCAAATAGGGAAAGTAAGGAAGTGAATGAATGCAGAATTTATGGACGATAAGAAAGAAATATGAGAGGAGGAAGTATGAGGAGAACAAGCCATCCACTGGGCACCGAGTCAGATTTGTCACATTTCAGCTTTCGGTGAAAACCTCCCACAGTGCCTCACAGAAAGCCGCCCGTGTTACAGCTCTGAGAACATCGGTTAACCTCCCGAAGAAAAAAAAAATGAGGAAGTGGAGAGAGGTTGTGAAGAGGCGGGGTAAACAGTGCGGAGGTGAAGACCCTCAGGCTGGGTCATCCGAGGCCAGAGAGAGAAGAGAGACAGAGAGAAAGAGAGGAGAGAGACAAGTGGACGGGTGTTTAGGCCTGTTGCTAGAAAACAGGCCTAAACAATAGTCCTTACAGAAGAGAGGAGAAGAGAGGGTATCAGACACTATGCAGCCGCTGTTCCTCAGAGACAGTCGTAGTGGAGAAGTATGTACTTTTTGAGGTATTCAGTATTGCCATTGAACGTTACTTTATAATTCTACTACAATTTGAATGCAAATAATGTACTTTTTACATAGGAAGGGCATTTTCTGGTTCAGATTTTTATTGTGTGTCTCTACTGGGACTTGTCTTCATGCTTTAATGTTCAAAAAACTCTCATACTGCCTAAACAGAAACTAACTAACTAACACAAACATACTAAAGGAATGGGTAAACCACAAAAAGCCCAATAGGGCCCCTTCAAATGCATTTATCTGACAGCTTTAGTCCATATGATGAATACAAAAATATGAAAGAACTAATAGAAAACGTCAATCAAAAGTTGAATTTACATAACCCGATATCACAAATTACACATTTGTTTCAGGGGGATTTACAGTGTATATGACACCCTCTGTCATAAGACCCTCGCGTCATATAAGGAAAAACTCCTAAGAAACGGGTAAAAATGTAAGAAACAACGTGAAGAGCAACAGGACGGACAGATGGGAAATAGACGCCGTGTGTAGAGATAATAAATGTGCAAAGTAGACAATCCAATTGATAAAAATGCATAAAAGGGAAAACAAGGTAAATCCAACTATTACAAATAAATTGGTTAATAATGTAAGTACTTTTAGTTTTGGTTCTTTGTTCAGATGCTACTACTTTCCTACTTCTGAATGCATTCCTTTAACTTGTAACAGAGTTTTTACACCCTGTGCTTTGTTTACTGAAAGTAACACATCTGAGTACTTCTTCCACCGCCGCTCCACATCAACCCTATCAGCCTCTCTGACACACACACACACACACACTCACACACTCAATTTTCTTTTTGTACACACCCCACTTTAGGGGCGAAAGCTGCACCTCAATAGGCAGCATGCCCCCGAGAAGCAGACAAAGGGAAGGGATTCTTAGAGAAGTGTGTGCATGTTTGTGTGTGTGTGCAGTCACCACAGATTAGAGACACGCACCACAGATGGCCAGCGCGTCTTTTCACCGCCACCGGAGGGAGGAGAATGGCCAGCGGTGGCCCCTTCCTCCCCCGCTCCCTTTCTCTTTTGACAGCACGTGCGTCTGTCAAATCGAAGCGTGTGTCTGGGACAATGGCAGCCAGACAAAGAGCCCGCCCACCCCCCACCAGGATGCTGAATAGGGGGGGCACGTGGGCCTTGTCATCGGGGGAACAATAGCACTGGTGAGAGAGGAGGGTGTGGCCCTCCCATAGAACCCACGACAACCGAGGCGAGGTGAGGTGCATCATGGGTGGCCAGAGATCAATTTTGAATTTGTAGGAGGAAAATTAGGCAGATATCTATATATGAAAAAGGAAGTTCAGCATCGATGTTCCCTTTAGGTCCTTTAACCTGTGCATGTGGTGAGGATGATCCTTTATGATTAATTGACCATGTATTTAGTCACTTTGTCACCTCATTCAATGACGATCCTTGTGGTTTTGCATGTTTCAGCATAGCGATGTAGGAGTGCTGGCTTTTATCTTTTTTTGTTGGTTTCGTTTTTTTTGTGACTGAGGTTTACATACCCATGATATCTATATATCTCTATGTATATCTTAATCTCTCCAGAGTTCAATTTTGAACTTGTAGGAGTAACTTGGAGTAACTATGGGAGCGTAGTGGGTTGTGCGTTGGTGTTCGGATCAGGGGGGGCACAGGTTCAAACCCCGCTGCAGTCAGCATGTCGTTGTGTCCCCGAGACATTTCACCCCAAATTGCTCCTGTGGGGATTGTCCACAGTATTGAGTCTGTAAGTCGCTTTGGATAAATGCGTCTAACAAGTGACATGTAATGTAACTTGTTCTGTAACTTGTTCTGTAACTCCAGAACCCTGAGGTGGGCAGGGAAGATAGTGGCTGACCCCTCCCACCCTGGACACAAACTGTTCACCCCCCTCACCTCTGGCAGGAGGCTGCGCTCCATCAGGACCAAAACCTCTCGCCACCTGAACAGTTTCTTCCCCTCCGCTACCGGCCTCTTAAACAAGGCCCGCCCCCCCACTGACACTTACTTCAGCCACAACGTAGTCTCTATATGCATTACATTAATGCACACAATGTTCATACTGCTTACTGCACATATTTCTTGTTTCATATTTCATATCATATCATATAATTCATATCATAGCATTCTATGTAAATTACTGCTTTATTTTATTGCTATTTAACTATATTTTATGACGGTGTCCTTATAGATTTCTTGTATTATATTTTATGTATGCACCATGACATCAAGTCAAATTCCTCGT
>NW_011349657.1:17364-21181 GCF_000735185.1 Notothenia coriiceps | reverse complement strand
ACAAAGAACACAATGGTGCTCTAGGAGGAGATTCAGGTGATAAGGTGGGAGGGGTACCTTGGTTGCTGATTAGCTAATGGTTACACGAGCCAACACATCGTTATGACATCATAAAGTGGCCAAAATCTGATCAGCTCATTTTCAGACAGGTTTTTATAGAAATGGATCAAAAAGAGAGAGAATCTTTCAGAGTCTCTTTACATGGAAGAAGAGGGGACACATGTTGATGTAGAAGAGACATGAAGAAGAGGGGACACATGTTGATGTAGAAGAGACATGGAGAAGAGGGGACACATGTTGATGTAGAAGAGACATGGAGAAGAGGGGACACATGTTGATGTAGAAGAGACATGAAGAAGAGGGGACACATGTTGATGTAGAAGAGACATGAAGAAGAGGGGACACATGTTGATGTAGAAGAGACATGAAGAAGAGGGGACACATGTTGATGTAGAAGAGACATGGAGAAGAGGGGACACATGTTGATGTAGAAGAGACATGGAGAAGAGGGGACACATGTTGATGTAGAAGAGACATGAAGAAGAGGGGACACATGTTGATGTAGAAGAGACATGGAGAAGAGGATTTTAATTAATAGCTGACCTTTAAGTCAAATACAGGAATATGGTTAAACTCAGAGGTTTGCTGCTCAAAGGAACAGGAAATCACATCCAGCTTATAAAGTCTGAGGGCAGTCCCACTCTTGGTCGTAAATCAGTTTGGTGTCAGCAGGTATTCCCATTTACGATGATGTTGCTCTTTGCCCCCTCAAAGGGTGGAAGACAAGAGTGGTTGTCTTCCCGTCTGTCGATAAACAAAGTGAATCCTGCCCTGCCTCCTTCTATCTGAAGAGGAAGCAGCTGCAAGGTCACACACAGTACCAGCAGTTGTCGTATGACAGGAATAGGAAAGTAAGTTATACTTTCCCCAACAATTGATACAGCACTTTGCAACACCGGGCAATTCAAAGACATTAAGAGCAGAAAACACATTAGAAACATTAAAAAGCAAAGATTATAAAACATGAATAATACAATTACAGTGTATATATAATAAAAGTCTTCAGCCTGGATTTAGAAGTAGTCAGTCACAGCGGACCTGCAGGTTTGTTCCAGATATTCACCAGATTCTCTCATTCCTCGACCCCGAGTCTTCCTGTGAAGTTATAGTTCTTTTGACACTTTTCTAACCTTTTTATTTGTAGGTAGATGAATCCCTGTCGGTGTCTCTGGAGCAAGCCCCCGCTGAGATCCAGGGAAACGTCTACTCTAACGGACACGACTCCAACACCGCGGATCACGTCCACGGCATGTCGGAGCTGATTTTAGACGTTCCTCACGACGTTGACTTGTGCCTGGTGTCACCCTGTGAGTTCCAGCACCAACATGTGGGCCCCTCCACGTCTCCAGACCTCTCCAACAACAACAACAACAACAACGTCTCTCGGGATCACAGCAGCAGCAGCACGTCAGCGTTCAGCCAAGAAACCCCGCCCACTTCTGTGAGCGAATCCCTCCCAAACGCCTCGGAGTCAGACGACCCTCCGTGTACCGACGACTGCCCGTCCATCACAGCTGATTCTGAGGATGAGTTTCCTCCAAGTCCTCTTCCCTCCCATCGCCACGACCCTCCTCCAGCCCCCGTGAAAGACCTACCCCCGTTGCCCCCGCAGCCTGGCGCATGCATGGCCGATTCGGAGGCGAACAAGAAGAGCTCAGCGGGTAAAACCAGGAAGACGGCAGGATCTGTGCAGAGGCCGGGATCTGGAGGAAGCGTGACTCAGAGCGGGAGGGCGAAGGCGGTCGGATCGTCAACGCTGAAGACGACAAGCAGCCTCGACACTAAGCCGTCAGCAAGGAACTCTCTGGGTGGATCCAGGATAGGAGCGGCGAAACCCCCGTCCTCAGGTAGGGAGACACGGACAGGAAGCTCAGGATCAAACACACTCTTTAGTTTCAGCGTTTGTTGCTGACTGCTAGGCCTTTACCACAACTTAAAACACGCACGACGAATTCACAAAAGTTTAAGAAGGTCTCCAGGCTTTTTCTGGGACGTCTGGGTCCAGAGACGTTAACACAAATAAAGAATCATTCTCCAAAACTGTCATATAAATTCCAAAAGATGCATTAAACTCTGCTTTCTCAGAAGCTGTTTTGTCCACAAAGAAAACCCCGTCCTCAGGTAGGGAGACACGGACAGGAAGAGGTACTGACACTTTAGTTTGTTGCTGACTTCTTGGCCTTTAAACGGAAACTGAAAAAACCCAACACGTACAACACATTTACAAACATTTATTACAGTTTTAGTCTTTTTTTAAAATTAAATTCATGCTTTTTCTGGGACGTCTGGCTCCAGAGACGTTGATACTGAACCTTCCAGCCGATCTATGTCTTGTTTTACTCCAAATAATTGCAGATACAAATGTTACACCATGAAATGAAGCCTTTAGCATTCATATCATTATACATTTACTGCGTTGACACAAAAGAAAAATAATTCAAACAAGAATGAAGCTCAGCATCAGACACACTCTTTAGTTTTAGACACACACAACAAATGTACTAACGTTTATAACAGTTTAGGTACACTTAAAGGGGACCTATCATGCAAAATGCACTTCTGTACGTCTTCTCTACATGAACATGTGTCCCCGGTGTTCCAGGGAACTCACCAAGTGTCAGAAAACACAACCCTCTCTATTTTCCTCCATACCCAAATCTCTTAAAAAGGGGCTGCAACGGATCTGACACAGACTGATCCAGATTTGAACACTTCTATGACGTCACAGAAGTGGCGCTACGGTTATTGAGCCAACTCCACCAATCAGGAGGAGACAGCCACGGACATTGCCGTTGGAAAGCGCTGGAGACGCTGTAGTACATATGCCAGGCCTGTAGATGGTGCTGTTCTCACAGAATCAGCCCATGATGCAAAGACAGTGTTAAATTGAGAGAAATGAGGAATGGCTAAAATGCATGATCTGTTTGGTATTTTGAAAAATAAAAAGTATAAATATGCCTTATATAGGTATGGTCCTACACTATGTTATTCAAATATAGCATGATAGGTCCACTTTAACTTGCGACAAATCAATATGACGGGTGTTAGCTGCAAACCTTTTAAAAGAAAAACTGTTGGACGGACATTTTAGGAAAATCTTCAAGCTCAATGAGAAGATTGATTCCCTTTAATACATGTAAGGTAAATATGAAGCTAAAGCAAGTGGACTAAAGGAGCTTTAATGTTGCTGCTAAGTGGATTTGACCTTGGTAGCTAACCAGGCTAGCTGTTAGTCTTTATGCTAAGCTCTGCTAATCGTCTCATTGCTGCAACATCATATTTAACAAACACATCTTATATCTAATTTCCGTCACTAAAACAGTGAATATTTCCCGATAATGTCGACCTGTGCAGTCTATTTGTCCCGGGATCCTCATCATGTGTGTGCTCCTCTGGTTTGTCGAGGCGTGTGAGGCGAGCAGACAGGAAGGAGTGATGGGAAAATCAAAGTGAAAGACAGTTAATGAAACGGCGACCTTCAGGTCATGTGTTCTCGTTGCCTCAGAGATTTATCATTGGGCTTTCGGCATCACTTAACCCGCCGCGATCACAAGGCCAAGCATGATATACACACACATACACACACACACATATACATACACATACACACACATACACACATATACATACACACACACACACATACACACACACACACATACACGCATAGACACACAGAGACTACACACACACACACACACACACACACACACACACACACACACACACACACACACACACACATACACAACAACAC
>NW_011349657.1:11353-11561 GCF_000735185.1 Notothenia coriiceps | reverse complement strand
AGGACTGCATGCTAAGGTATCACGAGTTTCACTTTCTCAGCTGCAGACTACATTACCCATGAGCCTCGGCTGTTCTGTGCACAGCTGCTGATCCACAATCTAAAAAGTGAATGTTGACATTTCTGAATTTATCCAACGAGTTAATCTGCCTGGTAACAGAGAGTGAAGCCCTCTGATTGGATGTTTCTTAGCTTGATGGGAGTTGTAG
>NW_011349657.1:4457-9241 GCF_000735185.1 Notothenia coriiceps | reverse complement strand
TACCATCAGCTGATGATACACCTGAACATCAGCAGGAGAGGACTCTTTAAAGTAGGATCACTACAACTGGATATAAACCTGACATCAGCAGGGAGAGCGACTCTTTAAGGTAGAGACACTAATTACTGATATCACCTGAACATCAGCAGGAGAGGCTCTTTTAAGATAGAGACACTATCAACTGATATACACCTGCACATCAGCAGGAGAGGACTCTTAAAGTAGAGACACTAAAACTGATATACACCCTGTAACAGGAGAGCGACTCTTTAGTAGAGACATTACACACCTGACTGATACACCTGAACATCAGCAGCGAAGCAGACTCTTTAAAGTAGAGACACATACATACTGATATACACCTGAACATCAGCAGGAGAGACTCTTTGAAGAGTAGGCCACTACCATACTAGAGTATACACCTGAACATCAGCAGGAGAGGACTCTTTAAAGTGAGACACACATACTGACGTATAACCTGAACATCAGCAGGAAGAGGACTCTTTAAGTAGAGACCAAAATAGAGCACTACATATAAGATATACACCGACATCAGCAGGAGAGCGACTCTTTAAAGTAGAGGTACGCATACATACCGTTACACCTCGCACATCGCAGGAAGGATCCCACATGAAACTTCCTGTTATTGTATTACCTCTCTCATAACTGCCCCTTCTTATTGTTCTTCAGGATAAATCACACCTATTAATATCTCAGAAACCATTTCTACGCGGTGTTACTATCATTAATTCTGCGGGATCTTGAAAACAATAAACCATACATTTAAGTTGTCCCCTTGGAGGTCTAATTTAACAAACACTGCATGATGAAAACTTATATATGTAATTCTTTGTTCATGTGTGCGTGTGCAAGGGCACAGATGGGAGCAGAATAAAATAATCATGAGATCTGGCGGTTGCAGTGACTTTGGGCTTTTTATTAGATTAACTGCAGATGGAGATAATTTGAAAGTGTTGAATAAATAAAGTTACTGTCAGAGTTTTATGAAGGTTAATTTAAAGGCGGGGATTGAACTTTACAAACTTTCGATGCCACTCCCGTAAATTCTGTGGTGTTCCCTCTCCTGTAGGTGTTTTGTGTTTGTGTCCTGTAGTTTCCTCAAACCCTGCATGTAGACTTCTTTGGTTTACTTCACAAAAATATGGTGAACTCACTCTGTAACACTCACGCCTACAGTATAGGCACACGATGGCTTAGTGAGGAGGGCAGACCAGGACAGACTTTTAGAGCCAGTTTGTGCAGTAATAACGCCGTGGGGGGCCCAGGCTCTCGGAGTACCTCGGATTTAGGTGTTTGTTTCAGAGCTTCTCCTTCAGCACATGGACACGTCGGGGATAAAGGAGGGTGTTTTCTCTCGTCTCTACATTTCTGCGCCTAAACTCCTCAGCATTTCCATCAGAGGCAACATGGATGGGTTGGTCCTGTCAGTGAGGCGTTTTTATGGGAAATTGGTCGTAAAATAATCCCATTTTACCGGGACGCTCTCTGAGGCAACGTGGCCAACTCTAGTGTGATTCCATCTGCTATTCTGAAAGCAGGAAGCATTAATATGACGTCTTAAGGGCAGCAAATTCCTGCAGGAATGTGTCTCCATAGCTAAAAGGAAAATACAAGACACAGAGAACAAGTAGCACGGAAGAACAAAAAATATAATAATACAAGTATTCAAAAGATTCAATACAAAAAACAACATTAACAAACATCATTAGAAACATTGAAATCCTCACACAACAACATTAGAAAATATATTAAAATGTAAAAAAAAATTAAAGATCTCCCCTCTTTAAAATTGTTATAAATTGTTATACATTTAAAAACTTAAATAAAGTTAGCACTGAAAATTACTGACTAATTCTGCCTATAATAACATAAAAATATCAGAAAACGTTTTACCTATTCCACCTTTGTGTCTCTTATTAACCAGCTTTCTGTTCTGTCTCATAATTCTCTTTCAGATTTGTACAATATGCACACAAATGGCGACTTCATCACCTGTAAATATTTCCCTGGATTTAACCAAACCCCCCCAGTTATTCCTGGTTGATGCCAGCAGGCTTCCTGCAGCCGCCTGCGAGTTTCATAAAGTGGCAATCTTTCTTAATTATAATTTTTGTGTCAGCGCCACATCTCTGCTTGCTGCCAGCACAGAAACACCAGGCAGCTCTCAGAGAAGAACCGCACAGGGTTATTATACCTTAAGATGCTCCTAAAGTCTAGATTTGGTTCTTTTTATGTGACCTCATGTGCCTAAGGAAAGAAGATGAAACATATTAAAAATGGCTGTTGGTTAATGGAAGCGACCGTCGATGAGCAAACACAGTCAAATTAATTATTTCCCCGGGGAATACTATTATGTTAAATAAATATCCACAAAATGACTAATATGAACCTGAAATCTGCAGAATATCGCAACTTTAAAGTATCACTTACATATTAAAACAAATGTACAATTGCGTTGTGCCGCTGGCTTTCTCTCTTTCTCCTAACTCCTCGCCCTATAATCAGGATTAAAGAGCATCGTTTAGAACATGTTTTTTTTTCAATATGGTGATGCATGGTCTCATTTACAACTTAATTATGCATTCAGGGCAAAGTGTAGTTCTTTTTAATCCTCCAAAACAATCAAGTCCAGCTGTCCCACGAGATTAAAGGAGCTTCAGTAGCGCGGCGGGACGGACGAGTGATAAGCCGAAGCCGATGGGATGGGGCTGATCAGCATGTCCCGTGTATCAGCCAATGGAAAGAGCAGCGCTGTGACCGCAGCTGGCTTCCTATTGGGCAGATCTGTGCGGAGTCCTCTCTCGGGCTCCAGGTCTGTCCCGCGGATCAGGCAGCAGCAGCTACTAGTACGGATCTGTACGCCCGACAGACGCATGACGGAGGATGTGAGAAGAGCCGATGCGCCGGGTGGCGCTCCTCTTCGGCGAGCCCATCATCCTGCCCGGTTCCCACAACATCTGTGTCTGGCGGTGCGCGGAGAACGGCCTCGTGCGACCCCCGACCGCGGGAGCTGGCCGCAGGCGGATCTGGGAATGGACGCCTGGACGCGTGGACAGAGATGAGGCGGCGTGTCCGGCGAGGGGACAGCGTACGCCTACGGGGCTTCGGGTGAGCGCCACCCCACCCACCCCGTGCCTGAAGTCTCCGAACGGAGGTGCGATTTTCCCTCAGCCTCCTCCCCAACCTCCTGCAGCCCGGATCCTTAGCCCAAAACCTCCTGCAGCCCGTATCCTTATCCCGCAAGCGTCCTCGCAGTCCGGATCCTTATCCCGAACCCTTCTGCGTCCGGATCTTATCCCGAACTCACGGCAGCCCGGATCTTTACCCCTTCCCCGCAACTCCTGCTCACTGCCCGCCATGCCACCGCAGCCTGATCTGACGAGCGAGTCTGCGCGACTTCGCCAGGAACCGGGTCCTGGAGGGGGTGGGTGGACGTATCACACAGCAGGCGGCCGCGCTCCCGTGCCGCTGTGCGAGAAGACCCCCCTCATGAGCCACTGTGATGTGCGAACAGGTGACGTCTTTACTGCGACCGTGCCGCGTGCGCTGCCACCCCCCGCGCGGCCCGCTCGCCAAACACCGCCTGGTTCCGCCCGCGCAGGAACCGGATCAGCCGCCGCAGAGCCCCGCAAACGCTCACCTGCCACGGAGCACGAGCTGGAGACACCTGAGGCATGTACTTGCGGCAGTGCACTGATGCCCGTGTGCTACCAAGTTGTCTCGAGAGGCAAGCCACGGGCACCGCATGAGGTCAAAGTCTGGCGCATGTGTAAACGCCCAAGGTAACAAACATGTTTTTTCTGCTTCTTTTCTGAGTGTGTGTGTGAGGCAACATGTGTGTGTTGTTTCTGTGTTGATTCATCCTGGTCTGAAACTGAGCAACAAGTGTCTACCTGTCAGTCCGCTTTCTCCACTGAGCGGTTACTGTCACGGCAGTGCTTCTATATTGAATGCTCAAGTATAAGGGAGATGTATGCAGACATATTGAAATGCCGCAAAATCCAAATACGCTGTTGTCCGCAAAACTGTTGCATTTCAGATTTCCGAACGCAGGCAGGCATCCATCCATCAAGCAGGAAAACTGACCCTCCCTCAGAATCACAATCGGAAAGGTCTTTACCAGATAAACTGTCTTCTGCCTGGCAATCCTTCTATTCCATGTCTTTAGCAAGTCCATCACACTTTACTTGACACTGGCATAGTATCAACAGATACAGTCATAGCTAGAGATGTAAAGTAAGTACATTTACTTCAAGTAGGGCTACTCTCCTTAAATACAACACTTTTGAGTTACTTGTACTTTACTTGAGGATTTCCATGTTTTCCTACTCTGTACTTCTACTCCACTACATGTATTTAATCCCTTTAGTTACTTCACAGATGTGGATGAATGATGTGAAATCTAATCAAGTGTTAAATCAGACTTTAGTTCCACCTGGAGTAAATCCACCAGCTACCCTGCAGTATACAAAGTCATTCAGACTAGCTGCACCTTTACCAGCTTTGAGAACACTTTCATGATCAATCATTATAAAACATATCATATATATTATTCTGAAATGGACCAATCTGCACAATGACTACTTTTACTGTCGCTACTTTCACTATATTTTGATGAGAATACTTTCACTTGAGGAACATTTTGAATACAGGACTTTTACTGTAACAGAGTATTCCTACACTCTGGTACTTCTACTTTTACCCAAGAACAAGATCTGAGTACTTCTACTTTTACTGAAGTACAAGATCTGAGTACTTCTACT
>NW_011349657.1:0-4305 GCF_000735185.1 Notothenia coriiceps | reverse complement strand
CTTTATGAAGGGAGGGGGGGGGGAGGTGCGCTAGTGAGCTCACAGCAGGGTTACTGTGTGGAGCGCATAAAGCAGACCCTTCACGCGATATCAAGGGGTAGAGCGGGGGATCGCAGATGCCGTGGTGCTCACGGACGGATTAAAACAATTAAACCCAAATGGCTCGTGAATTATACTTTAGTGGCCGTTAGTATACCTGGGCGGCCCGCCAAGTAAAGTCTGTGTGTGGGAAACCCTGCTATCTTACCAGCTCTTATGCAACTCGCAAATATCTCTCTCTCTATCTCTTTTCTCTCTCTCTTTTCTCTCTCTCTCTCTCTCTTTCAATGTGCCCAAATGCGCCTTTTTTCAAATGATCCGGTGCTCTGTTTTGGCGGAGTGTGCAGACCTGTATATAAACACACACACACACACACACACATATATTTAAACACACACACACACAGATATATAAACACACACAGAGACACACGCATATATATATATATAAACACACACACACACACTCATACTGAAACACATGCACACACACACACACACACTTTTTTGGGAAAACTTTGAAAGAAAGAGACTTGACCCAACTTCTCCTCCCGCTTCTACTAATTTTGTTCATTTGTGTGTATGAATTATACGTTTTTGTTTTTGTATGATTTTAGTAGAATAAATAAATAAAAGATAAAAACTTAGGTGATGCTGCCTTCAGGGACCATCACAGAAACACCACATCCTGCACAACTCTGTATTGCCTTATGCTCTGTCCTCTGATTGGCTCTCTCCCTCTCAGGTGACCCTGATCCCGACCTTTGATTCGCTGGCGATGCACGAGTGGTACCAGGAGACCCACGAGCGGCAGAGGGAGCTGAGCATCACCGTGTTGGGCAGCAACAGCACGGTCGCCATGCAGGAGGAGACCTTCCCCGCCTGCAAGGTCGAGTTCTGAGACCCCCGTCTGTCGCCATGGTTACGTCCTGACCAATCAGAGGAGCCTCTGAGCCCCGCCCCCCTTTTTCTGTTGAGCATGCTCAGTCCAGAGTCCTGCACCGGTACACCGTGTGCAAACCCGCAGCAGAAACAAAACATCTCAAATTCAGCCAAGGGGAGATTTGCTTTGATACCCCGCCAAAATAAAGGAGATCTTGGCGTCAGGTTGAGTTTAATAATAAGCTAATACAACTTTTTTCAATCCATTAATTATGTTTTTGACCGGTTATAAAAGTTTCTGAGGTTTCCCGACCCGCTGCAGGACTCTGGCTTATTTCCCACGCTCTTATTTTGAAGGGCGTTGCAACAGGAAGACGAGGTTTTGGGACTTCTCTTTAATTACGAAACGGTTTCTTTTACATTTCCTGCACCTGTGTGACATCCCTGCACGGGTCACTTCCTGTCACTTCCTGTCACTTCCTGTCTCTCTGCTGGATCAGGACATTAGCACGTTAGCTAAAAGGCTAACGTCTCCATGTGGCTTCATTTTATAAAAGCAGTTTTTATTTCTTACTCTGACTTCTGGATTCAAATTTTAACTGTTATAATAAGCTCGGAACATTTAGCACAGACAGAGACAATACAGTATTCAGCTGAGTCAATAACAATTTAAAAATAATTTGTAATTAACATTTATTTAAATCCAAAAAGTCCAAAATAAATTGAAGATGTTCTCACATAATGATGCTATTTTCTGCCTTGCATGTGATATTTCAATTAAACAAGGAAGGTAGATATGCAGCCTTAATTAGTTTCTATCATGTTTGCGTGTTGAGTTTACGAAACTGTTCTCATAATAAGCAGATTTAGCTCGTAGTGAATTGACGTTTATCTCCATAGTCGTGTAATTACGTATCTCTGAGATGTTCATATTGCCTTTACACAATCTTTATTCCGTCCTTATAACAAGATTGTTATTCCTTAGTTGCCTTTATCGCACAATTATGCAATTTTATGTCATAGTTATGCACTCTTTATCTTAGCCCACGATATCTTTATCTGATATTTTGTGTCTCTCCTCGTTAGTGACGCGATGTCTGCAGTGTCTCTCCTCGTTAGTGACGCGATGTCTGCAGTGTCTCTCCTCGTTAGTGACGCGATGTCTGCAGTGTCTCTCCTCGTTAGTGTCAGGGAGGTAACTGTTAATAAAGTTCTGATCCAGCAGAGTTTGAATGTCCTCACGACGTTTGGGACCACACGTTGCCTTTGAATAGATTTCTGTTTTAAAACAGGACTGCATGCTAAGGTATCACGAGTTTCACTTTCTCAGCTGCAGACTACATTACCCATGAGCCTCGGCTGTTCTGTGCACAGCTGCTGATCCACAATCTAAAAGTGAATGTTGACATTTCTGAATTTATCCAACGAGTTAATCTGCCTGGTAACAGAGAGTGAAGCCCTCTGATTGGATGTTTCTTACCTTGATGGGAGTTGTAGTTCTTTTATAGACGGTTAAATGGGGAAACATTATATTAATAAGTGTTAAATATGTTATTTCGAACCACAAATATAAAACTTGACCGTCCTTTTTTTCATTTCAATTTCTGCCAATGGGCTCTAAAAAAAAACAACACATTTCAATCTTTAACTTATTTATTTATTTTAATTTCTTTCCTTTCTACAAATGTCTCGCCTGCATTTTGATCCCGAGTCTGAACTCTGGTACGAGCTCGAGCTTCAATATTCGCTTAAATTGAAAGTTTATTTATCAGTAAACTTTTAGAGGGCGGAAACACACAAACGGTCTGATCTTAGGGCGGGCTAATTTAAGTTTATCTGGATAATTATCGTTAAGTAAAGAATGTTCCTGCACGATTTCAACCAGAACATTCAGAGATTGTAATGTTATTTAAATAAAGTTGACATTTAGAGAATCAAAGTCAGGTTTGGAGATAAATCCTAAAAAATACAGTTTCATTTTAAGAAAATAAAATGACCTTTTCTGGGAATTTTTTTTTATTTGTATTCCTGTACGTCTAAAAATCACATTGTCATATTTGGGCTTTTTTTTATCACTTATAAAATAATGTACACACACACTCTCACAGAGAGAAACACACACATATAGACACACACACACACACACACACACACACACACACATATAGACACAAATCTGATTGAAATTCTAAAAAAAATACACATTTTTTCTCAAAATAACGACTTTGTTTTCATAAAATCTCAACTTTATTAATGATCCCCGATCAGTTTTGTTTTTTAATCGGACCGAAGACTGTAGGCCATGAATGTGTTAAAGATGTGGTTTTATTTTGATAATATTCTCACACACACACACACACGTAATATGTGTATTGAAACACTAATTGTAATGATTCTTTCAAAATAAAAGTAGTCCTTTATCAATGTCTGCAGTGTGTTTTATTGTGAAAATCCACATGAGTTAAACCAGTTTCTGTAATTCATGAAGATTTAAAATCCAAAACGAATTGATAAGTGGTCTTTGTCAAATAAATCAACATGTTTTAATAACATTATAAAATGATTACCTTTAAAAGTTCAGTTCCTCTTCACTTTGTTACATTTGACTTATTTAATGAAGCGCTGTGTGATGTCGCCCTCTGCTGGACTCACAGCGCAAACACAACGCTCAATGATTAACTGATAATCATTATAATTATAATATTTATTGTTATGATATATTATATATTGTTTTGTCCGTCCCAGTGGTTTGAAAGTAACTAACATTTACTCAAGTACTGAACTTAAGTACACTTTTGAGGTATTTGTACTTTACTTGAGGATTTCCATGTTTTCCTACTTTGTACTTCTCCTCCACTACATGTATTTATACCTTTAGTTACTTCACAGATGTGGATGAATGATGTGAAATCTAATCAAGTGTTAAATCAGACTTTAGTTCCACCTGGAGTAAATCCACCAGCTACCCTGCAGTATACAAAGTCATTCAGACTAGCTGCACCTTTACCAGCTTTGAGAACACTTTCATGATCAATCATTATAAAACATATCATATATATTATTCTGAAATGGACCAATCTGCACAATGACTACTTTTACTGTCTTTCACTATATTTTGATGAGAATACTTTTCTACTTTCACTTGAGAAACATTTTGAATGCAGGACTTTTACTGTAACAGAGTATTCCTACACTCTGGTACTTCTACTTTTACTCAAGACCAAGATCTGAGTACTTCTACTTTTACTGAAGTATAAGATCTGAGTACTTCTACTTTTACTCAAGACCAAGATCTGAGTACTTCTACTTTTACTGAAGTATAAGATCTGAGTACTTCTACTTTTACTCAAGTACAAGATCTGAGTACTTCTACTTTTACTCAAG
>NW_011349656.1:0-22795 GCF_000735185.1 Notothenia coriiceps | reverse complement strand
CCGGGGGGTTCCCTATATGCTCACGGCTTTTCCCCCTTTAGATATAAGATTTCAGGATCGGGGTCTAATCGCCAAAGACTTAACATTTATCATATGACATGTGTCAATAAATGTTCTTTAAACAAAATGAAGTCTCTCCTGATTGAACTGTCTGGACCCCATCCTCAACTTTTTTTCAAACCATGAAATGCCTTCAGAGGGCTTTCCTGTTGATCATGTTCGGTGGATTTTTTAATATAATAATTGCAATCAATATTATATATATTACCTTTTAATCTATATAAGTTGTATTTACATTTGTTGTCACTATTTGTTCCACCTATGCCAGCCATCAGAGGTATACATGTGTTAACTGTGTTAATCTCTTTTAGGTTTCATTTCTTATTTTTGTGAATTTCTATATAAAATGCTGATTTCTACCTGAAATGCTTATGTATTTTTAATTACATTTTTGTAGAGCTTTGACTTTTTCAGCTGAATAAATATTATAACTCTACATGGTTTTGTTCAGCATTGCCAGCTTCACTGTTGAGCTTTATGTTGTGCCCAGCATTCTCCTGTGCTCTGAAATCAAAATGTGGATAAGCATAAAACAACACTAAAATAAACACTACAATACAACTTGTTATTTGACACACAAGGTTGTTCGTTTGTGTGTATATACAACACAGGCTATATATATATATATATATACAAGTATAATTAATACAACTTCTAATTTGATTAGAGCTTTGACACATATATATTTATATATCTATAAGTATGACGACTTCCCCGGGCGATATCATATGGTATAGCTAATTAATCTGGGTCAAAACGGTCAAGACGTGTTGTGCCCACATGCAAAGGTTGTAAACTCTGGCTTATCCCTGCATGGTATTATAGTAATAGCAAACAGCAACGTTCAACTCCTTTAATGGTATATTGTAAGTGCAATAAGAAGCTACAGGGACGTTAATCTACGTCGGTAATATTAACTTTATTTAATAAAAGATTTACATCATACAGCCCATGTAGTATAATATTTTACAAATGATGAATTACAGCAAACATGTGCAATATATCCATTATTACAGCTCCGTGGGATGGCAGTGAGACGATATGGGTCCGTTCTTATTGTGCATCCATGGGTAAAGTTAAAACTCATTTAGTACTGAACACGTCACATCACATGAACGTGCCGGGCGGCGCGTTCCCGTGGGTTAGATGCGCGTTCATAATGCAGAGGGAAATAACTCTCAGGATAACGTTATTAGCACATTTTTACAACTTGAGGAACGAATGTTTTTAATAAGGGCTATACAAGTGTTCATACTGGGTAGTTTATTTAGTTAGTTAAATTATCCAACGATTTACAGACAATTCTTTCCCCATGTAAGTCAATGGGAAAAAGTGTTTCCGGGCCTGGCAACCAAACGAAAGTGTAGTACCGCCGTTTGGCCAGCACGAATATTTTCATCAGAGTCCGGCGCACTTCCTGGGGGCTTGATGCAGACCCTTAGAAAATAGAATCTGACTGCACTTCTTTTTTGGTGTGTGTGTGACAAATATACAATTTGAGGGCTACAGTGAAACACTATGCTGTGTAATTCAACTAAGGTTTCCAGTCCATTGCACATTGAAAACTTGACGTGTATGTTATTGACGACTGAATTGTGCATCACCAAAGCTGCATTCACATGACACGTGATTTGCTTTATGCAAACAGGTTGGGCGCAGAGAACTTGCGGTGAAAACGGCTGGTTACAGCTAAGTACATTTTCTATGGTTACCTCCTTGCGCTGCTACAGTTGTCATCTAATCGGTTGTGCATCAAAAGTTCAGCTGAGAAACGATTCAAAGTTAAATTAATTTGAACTTTGGGCGCAATGGTCGGTGACAATTTTGAGCAGTGTCATAGTTAGCTTTCCATAGAAACTCAATGGCAACGTCAGCACAGAGCCGTTTTACAGCGTATCATGTGAATCCACCTCAACTGCCTCAATGAAATTCGAGTCAGCATTAGCTTCTTTCTTTTTTTATAAAGGCTGGTCAAGTGTATCCAATACTAAAAAAATATATTTTTTTAAACAATTAATTCACATTTCATGTTGCATGTTCAGAAATATCACAGCTCTTATCATGGCTGCCACTTAACGCTCCCAGCTGATTTGATTCAGTTAGGAATCTTACTGAGCATGAAATGCCAGTCCACTGCAGCCATACTGGGTAACAGAGCTTCAAAAGCCAACAGTTTAATCAGTGAAATTCCTCTCTCATGTCTTAATGCTGCACTTACCATGTCCTTGTGCCCTATCATTCTCCTGATAGCACACACAATACACAGCAACCGCATAGTTGACCTAAACACGATATGTTTAAGGGTCCCTCCCTCTCCCCTGATTTGGTATCACCTTTGCAATTTGTGAGTGAATTTTTAGTCCGGCCGAAACAAATGTAGCTTATCTCTACGGTGCAGAGGCAAGAGCAGCTACACACACACAGGCTTAGAGAGGAGACTGTGCTTCCTATTATTAGAGCAGAGGTTTATGGTAGGAGAGAGCTGCAGGGAATCACTGAGATTAAATTACACAGACGGGGAACATCAAATACAGGAGAAACTTCCCAGGCTCTGGAGAGAATGATGGGCTTTGGATGAGTGGGGAATAAGGAGGAAGAAATATCGGCGCAGTGAGAGAAAGAGATGTATTACAACAAACCCATCTTCATCCACTACCCTATGCTTGATTGGCCTCAACCACCGTACCAAGGAAGGCCTTGATGAAAAACATACAAATGTTCCTCATCACAAGAGGACCTCAATGAATATTAAAAGGTGTGTAAGGTCGCAAAAGCTGTCTCTGAATTGTCTTAGTGGCTAAAACATTGGTTAGCCCAAGATACAAAAGAACAGAGGGAGATTTCAAACACATCTCTAAGTGGTTGACCGATCACAACAGAGCTGGCCGGCTAACCAATCAGAGCAGACTGGGCTCTGGTTTCAGACAGAGGGTGAAAAGAGGTGCTTCAGCACAGGCAGTATGAGAACAATAAAGAGCTTTTTGAACATTAAAGCATGGAGACATGTCCCGGTAGAGACACTACATACATACAGTATATGAACATGAAAATGAGCATTCTCTTTAATTAATCTATAAAATGTCATGGTTGTTTTTTTTTTGTTCAAACAATGATGTTAATCAGGAAAACTATTGAATGTTATTGCTTGACCAAAGATTAACCTTAAAATGCGTTTTTTAATCATTTCTGTTGACTAATTAAATAATCAATAAATTAAATAATCACTTCAGCACTGGAACCCTCTGTGCCTCACTTTTTTCCAGTATGTGAGTATTTCATATCAGAAAAAGATAATGTTAAAAACCACTCCTTTCTTTAGATACATTGAAATAAGGGAGACAAAGCAAACTTTGATAGCTCACAGCTATACATCTACTGCTGTAAAGAGATCTATAGAAAATCCTGACAAGGCGGTTTCCCTCTGAATATCTGTATAGGAGCCGACACCTGAGGGACCTCGAAGTGTTTTCTCCCACATCATAATAAACAAGGTTATACCTGCGGCGCAAGATATATTCAATGCGTTTATTTGCCTTTGGTGAATTCCCCGGGGATCTCAACAGCTAATGCATTCCTTTCTGCTTCAGCAAGCCATTATCAGCATGAAAAGGTAAAGGAAATGTGTTGTCATGGCTACATGGTTTGCCATCAATGTAGTGTGTAAGCATCTGTGTATTTATCTCCTTTGTCTCAAGTGTTTCTCTGTGCAGAACTGCCTGCTTTTCCAGCTTCTCTTCATGCCTCTGACTGGAGAGGGCAGGGTACCATACATACCTCCACAGCATGACCCACCCCAAAAAGGGAATTTATTCCTGTTCATGCGCTACGTCAGCGTTATGATGCAGATGGGAAATAATTGTTCCACGCCGTATTAGCATACAACTAGTTCCTGCTGTGAAGTGAGGCATGATTGGCTGGTGTGAGGAGGAGGGAGGAGGGGTGAGAGGCGAGGATTCTCCAATGATGACGCAGGAACCCTGCAAGGTCTATTTTTAAACCTATTGAAGTGTGCAACACCCTTTCGGTACTGTAACCTTCAACTGCGCCTTCAAACAAAAACAAACAGAGACGGAGAGGAGGAGGATGAGGGGGCTTAGAGGGCCACAATGAAATATGGATTATGCCTCCATATTGCTGAGATGTGGTGCTTTTAGGTTGAATGATTGTCTGGCTTGGAATAAGAATAGGGTCGAATGGATGATCCCCACTAAAAATGACTTGGCAGCACTTGAAAGTAGTGACTGACTGAGATTCTGTCCTGGCCAAACAGAGCACAGTCGGTATTCATTAAAGTCTCAGCTCCGGGTTTATCAGTGAATAACACAGCCTGGATGGGGCTTTTTTGATATCCTCTTTATCTCCCGTCTTTTTTTTCCTTTTCATTCAAGTGAAATGTTGAGCTTCCTTGAATTGCAGATGTGATTCCCGCTAGCGTGGCAGTATCTCTGGCCCATGAGCTATTGAAATGTCAAGGACATTGCTGGCAAACACAACATGCAGACAGGTGCTAACCTCACTGCCTAACGTTCATGAAGGCAACAGCTCTGATCACAGGCTTAATATAGACGTGTCGATCAAGGTCAAAACCTACCAACATCTATCAACAGAATACATGTGGCATTTTCCTTACGATATTACAACAGAATACATGATTCACCTCTCTACTAATCTAAAATCCTCATCCGTTATCAACTACAATGCAAAACATACAGTGGTTCTCTCTGTTCCATTGTGTTGAAATATGTTGAACTATATGTTTTTGCTGGCAGCCTTGTGAGGCACAGCACTGCGTTAAAACACAGTTGAACAAATCTGCTCTTCAGGATGACTCACTCGGCTTGCCCTTTGCCTCTTTCACACTGTGTTTACAGCAAATCAGCCAATTGGATATTCAAATGTGAAACAAGCCTGGCAACATGATTTAGTCTATTCTGCGCATTGCCGTTTGCTAACTGAAAGCAGCTTCATAGCTAGTGTTTACAGATATAAAAATGTATGTAAATCTTCTTATACAACTTTTGACAAAAAAGCAACTGTTTCCAAAATGTTTAATTTAAATTCCATTGAATGTGCCTATTAATATATTTAATTAAGAAAATAATATCTGAATTTGTGTGGTTTAAATAACCTCTTCGTAAATCTCGAGTAGGTAATAGACAAAACTGAATTATAGTTTAAAGATTCAGCCAGACTATACCAAATACTGCCCAATATTCAATAAACTATGTTTAAGCTTGCTCACACTCTTGCCAAGTTAGGGAAAGATGAATCTTGATACCTCTCACATCTGCCAGCAGCCAGTTAGCTTATAGCTTAGCATTTAAACTGGAAGAAAGTGGAAACAGCTATTATTGAAAACGACGCATTGTCATAGTAAAAAGCAGGATCAAAAACATCAACAAAAAAATATTTTAAGAGATTAGCATTTGATGATTTTATCAGCAAGAAAGTCAATTAGCATACTTTCCGAAAAAGACATGTTCCTTTTAAAAGGCAACATTATGGTTAAATGTCACAATTACATATAGCCCTTCAAATCAAGATTATGAGTTGTCTTTCTTTCTTTGCTAGCTCTTAAGGTGCTGGTGGTGGGAGGGTTTTGCTACATTTTGACAGAGACTTGTTGATGCTAAGCTAAGCAAACCAGCTGCTGGCTAGCTTCATATTTGTCGTTGTTCAGTTATTCAGTTATTCTTTTTAGGTTTGTAGTCACATTTCCTTTCAACACAGCCTTACCCTTGGCAGAGAAACACCCTTCAGAACAAACACAGTTCCTGCATGTCGACTGCACAACACTGCTAGGCCTGTGAGAGCAACAGTATGATAGGGTCCTGTGTGTCATATTTTAGGCTTGTGCTATGAATGTTTCTCTCTGAAGCAGAGGGACGGAGAGCACACTCTGGGACTGACAAGATGGAGTCACAGCAAGGCAACACTCCACACCCTGGGAGTCTCCCAGCTGGTGTGACACCAGACCATCTGTGGACCAGTTTACCCCAGAGAGCCAAGGTGGTCATGTGGAACTGTGTGTGTATGTGTTTTGAATATAGCTTTCCACTTTCTAGACTTCTATGCCTATTAATCATAATTATGCTATAGTGTAGTTTCAACATTGAAAATCCTGAGTCTCGCACTTCGACAATGCAACACAAGTTACAGTTGACTAAAAGCAAAACACATAAAATAGTGCAATATGGTTCAGGTAAGTGCCAGGTATAAAACAGTATGTACACATTGAATAGAACAATATACATTTGGTTAGGAGAGCAAAGACTGGTGTCCCTATATAAAGAGGCAATGACATCAACTTGGAAAGTTTTAAATGTGTCTCACTAGGGCGGATAACAACTTTTCCATCAGAAAAGGCTACTCCCCTGAGCGCCAGAGGAATTAATTTCCAACTTCAAGGGTTCTGAGCAATTTGTTTGCCACACCAATCTAAACTAAGATGACTTATTAACACATTTCAGAAGTAGAAATACGTGTGCAGGCCGTATTAAAAAGAAATACAGAATTATATAAGGTTGAGCTGCTAGCTCAAGCTTAATAATTGTCCTACAGACTTAAGAGTGGTATAAATCTTCACATCTAACTGTAAAAAGAAAGCAAAACAACATTTCTACACATATACATGTGGTTAGCATCTAAATTAACATCTAACTGGCTTTAGGTGTGTTTAGCTAGCTAGGTTTGCTCAGCCATAAAGACACTTCTGTGTACATAAGTATTTGATAAAGGGAGGAGAAGTTCCTTTTATCATAAAAACACGCAACCTATTTCCTTCTCAGACCTTTGAGTCACTGAACTGCAAACCTGATTATGTATAAGGTGAGTAAAGCTGTTGGAATTCTAAACATGGATGTATTTTTAGCTTGTTCTTTACTACGCTGTTCACGCCTTCACATGACATCCAGGGCTATGATAGCCAACCAGTGTAATGACACTACTGTATTTCTTTCCAGCCTGTAAACATACCACCTAATATACACCGTGAAATAAACAAAGAAAGGCTCAATTAAATGCGATGTTTCATACCGCTACAGTGAGGTGTGACTGATCGTAAATAGCTCTTCACCTGTTCTTGTGTCACGCGCTGAGACACCAACCTCCACCTTTAAACCCCAACACATCCAAAGATTACAGTAATATGCTCCAGGTTTAGAGTGCACAGTCAAATCTTCATTTTGAACCTGAGGTTGCCCTCATGACTGACAACTCATGACTATCAACACGATCATCTGGCCAATGGCAGTCTGATAGTGGTTAAATATAAAGACAATAGAAGTTACCGTGGTGTATAAGCAAGCAATAAATAAGACAGATTTCCACAGACAATGTTCAACTGTAGTTTATTTTATTAAAAAGACCAGGGTGCAAATATGAAATTAAAAAAAATAAAGACAAGCATATCATTTTTAAGCATTTAATACAAACTTAACAATATAAACTATTTCAGTCCCTCTTGACATGTAAGACACTGACTCAAAATACTTTGTTATACCGTATTTTTATCAAGTATTGCACAATGTAGGTACAAAATTAATATTCATACGATTACATTTTGTCCATTGTATAGCAAAATCTTTTTAACCTCTTAACAGAAAATACAATTCATCTTTCAGAAAAAGCAAATATTCCTACACTTGAATTCCATCACTAAGGAATACTCTGTACACAATCTTTAGAACATTTGATGTATTTTTTTTTTCAAGATGGATTTCTTTAACAATTGTCTTTCAAAAAAAGAAAAAAATAAGGAAAAGCTGCTGCAGCCATCACAGATCACTGGAGTAGTAAAAAGATATAAATGCAACACCATGTCATAGAAACAATATATACTCTGATATCTTACAAACTCTGTACTAAATTAAATTATACAATTAGAAAAAGACCAAGTAACCCCACTTAGTAGTGCCAATTCATAAAAACCAGCATTGTCTTACCACCTGTAAAATACTGTAAGAGACCAAAACTTGAAGCTTGTATTTTTATTTTATTTTTTAAACTTTTTTTTTAAAGAGTATTTTCTCAACATGGTAAAAAAGATTTGTGCTTGGTTGGCAAAAAGGAAAAAGAAAAACAAGTATGCATGTTGAATTGAAGTAACCAAGCTTGGATGTGTTTGTACAACAAGCTTTTAGTAGAAACAAACTCAAGGGGCTCAGTAAAAACACCCTTGGGCACATGCGCTTGACTGACTAGACACTATATCCTTGAAAGTCCAGATTCTAAGTGTGCGTTTTTGTTTTTCCTTCTCTTTGAGCCACCATCATTCATAAATAACATCTGGATGATGAGTTTAGTTAGCCATGACTGGCTGGAATTGCTGGTTAGAATACTGCATGTTGCTCAGGCTGAAGTTGAGGCCATCCATAAGGGACTTGTCGTTGAGGCTTCCGTAGGCCGCAAACACGTCAAAGGCATTGCTGTACTGCAGGGGGCCGAGACCCGGGGAGCCCTCCCCGGGGAACACAGCTCCGGGGCTGGCTGGGCCCTGGAGGTTGGGGAACACAAACTCCTTGGCGTTAGGGGAAAGAGCAGAGGCCTTCTGTTGCTGCTGACCCAGGCCCAGCCCGTACAGTGAGTGCATGGAGGTGGAGATGGCTTTCTGCTTCAGTAGGGTGTTGACATTCAGACCCAAGTTATTGGTGGGGGAAGTGCGGGCCACTTTGCTGCTACTGCCGCTGTTAGTGTTGTTGCCGCGGCCGTTGCTCTTCATTTTGGTGGAGCCAAATTTGGTGGCAGCAAAGGTGGCAGTGGTGAAGGTTAAGGGCTGGGTGGAGCGTGGCATGAAGGAGGGGCTGACAGCAGCCGACTGCCCGAAAGGAGGGGAGGGGGAGCTGGACTCTGAGGAAGCCCCGACGGGGTCGCTGATTGGCATGAAGACCTGGGCCTCAGGATTAAAGCTGTTCTTGATCTCCTTGTCCAGCTCTGAGCCATTCTCATTGTTATCATCCACATAAAGCACCTTGACCGGTCCCTTCTCCCCAATCTGATAGGAAACCTCAAATGGGTCGATCCACACACTAAGGTCCTGAGGGAGATTATTCCGGACATCTTCGATATCCAGCCCGCTCTCTTTGGCTGCCTGCTCCACAACAGGGTCCACCTTCTCCCCTACATGGATGCACCTGAACCCTGAACCTTTGTATGGCTTATCTGGATACCAGTGGCCTTCATATTTTTTCTTCAGCTGCCTCTCAAGCTCTTCGCCGAAGATATTCACACGTCGTCGAGGGAGTTTGTTGTATAAATAGGAAATAATAAAGTTGAGTGCTACTTGAATTTCAAGCTGCATAGCTGCTTCAATGACAAGGGCGATTCTTTTTCAGTCACAGAGTTGCTTTTTCCAAGAGTTGCAAAAACTTCCACAGCAGCAGTGATAGGTTTAATGAAAATAATCTGATTGAGTGCTTGATGCCGAAATGAATATCCTTCCAGGGATTGGTTTAGGATCCTGAAAGAGGGAAAAAATGTAAGTATATACACAAGTGTTTATATAGTATAAGCAAAAGTAACCCAAATAAAAACACAATTATGATCAAGGACATTTCCTCTGCGGAAGCTCCTAGTAATCTATAGTCACCTTTCACCCCCTACATACAACAGTGCTGCATCTCAGCTGTACAATATCAACAGCTATAAATAAACAAGCCACTGACTCAGAGACCGTGTCAGCAGTGTGTGTTCCCCAGCGGTCTGCTGTGACAGAAATACGCAAGCAGGGTTGACCTCTGCAGAGGGAGGAGGTTCTGGTGGAAGGTGTCAAGTCAGAATGATTTTAGATTGTCTGATTTTGACATGTTCAGACAAAACTCCTTCCCCTTGGTATATAAGGGATCAAATGTTTCATTAACCTACCCAGGCTATTATAATGCTTTCCCCTACACAGACCATAAGCTACAGTGGGAAGAGGGGCACGCACAAGCTTGTGACGAAAATTGCTGTTACATAATCAACATTCAAAGTCTATCCACGGCTTTAAAGCCCTTTCTACAACAAAGCAAAGGGCACACGGTGTGACAATACATACAAGTACTAGTGTCTTTCTCATCATGTTCGGCTCTGATAATGATCAACTTGTATTAATCCCCAAGGGGAAATTCAGTTTTGCACCGTATACAATTACACTTATAGGCACGAAATACACCCACACATTCACAAACAGGACCTATATACATGCACTGATGAAGAGGGAAAGGGCTGACAGTATTCCGGCGCCAGGGAGCAGCTGGTGGTTCGGTGCCTTGCTCAAGGGTAAGGGGGAACTGGCACCTATCCAGCAACTGGTCCACTCTCTGTATATTCGGTCTGATCGGGACTCGAACCGGAGACCCTTCGGTTCCCAAGCCCTACAGACTGAGCAATACCCGAACAAGCAGCATTAGCTGGCCAGCTCAATGGAGGGTGTGAACAGAATGTAGCTTGCTAGCTATCTTGAAAGCCAGATAGGATACTGTTAATGTTTAACTCGACCGGCTGGTTATCAGTGTTAACCTGCAGCAAGCCAAAGACACACAGCTGATAGTTGGGTCACAGCAAATTGGTTTTAAACTGGAATGACGACGCTGTTGATCGATAGCAAGCTAACGTCAAGTAGCATTTGAATCAGCTAATGCTACAGCCTGAATATTCAAATATAAAAAGGCAACGTTCAACAACACCACCCTTGAGTGACAGTTTGATAATTTGTCGTTTATTAACAAAATACAATACAACCATTTTCATTTACGAAAACATGAATGATATACCGACGTTAACTTCAAGGTAATATTTACTTACATGGAAATGTAAAGCAGGTCCTTCTTTAAGCAGCCAGAGTCCTCCCCAGCAAATGTTAAACAGCGTCGAGTTTTTTTTTAAAGGAGATACAAAAAGATGTTGCCGTCGTTGTGTGTTTATAATGCTCCAGGCGTTTTTGCTCCTGTGGGGTATAGTTGAATTCCGATTCACAGGCTTGCAAGCTAGCTCCCCACAGCCTGGGAGTTTTTACAACTCTGCCCTTTAAAACTTAGGCTGATTTGTTTTTATAGTAGTCCTCCGCCACGGACATGAAGGAGGTGGTGATACGGCTTGCAGAGGTCAACACCCTGTACGTGGTTTCTATTGGCCAAGCGCGAAATCGTCATCAACAACCACCCCACCTACCGCTGTGATTGGAAGATTTTGTGCTCAATCATCCACAAGGGTTCTATTTACGGTAGTGGTTTGCCTTTCATGTGCTCTGGACTATTTTCTTCGAGTACATTTAGATAAATTATCTGAGGAAAGCCTTGTTAGGACTTCTGTAACATCATTGAAACAAATCTACCACCAACTGGTTGAAGTGTAATAGACAGAATATATAAATGTATAAATGTTATGCTAAGTCTTATTAAAGATAGGTGTTCAGCTTTGTGATCCATTCAACATATGGCTTAACAAGGAGTCTAGTGTGGTGATAAGGCTCCATATTCTGTATAATCACTGTTGCCAAGTAACCACTGAAATAAAACTACATGGCTCTGCTCCTACCACTACAGGGCAGAGCTAGATGTGGCGGAGGGACACACCTGCGGCTGTGTTCCTGCCCCTCACAAATATCATTTTGATGTTCCTAGAGCCAGCTGCGTATCTGTAACTGTGGTTATCCCCATATCAGCACAATTTCCACCACTGAATCTCATAATTCCCACCTTTCTTAATATATAAATTATTTTCCACTCAGAACCTGTGATAAAGTTATCTTTAACTGTGCTGTGTCTGTGCTGTTGAATGGTAATATTCATAATACAGTAACTCAATGGATCCTGGCTCTGCTCCTGCCTTCTTGTTTTCAGCAGTGGATTAAGATCTCCCCTGTCAGGCCTAAGGTGTTTGACGACAAAGCCTGTTCTTACCTAACACGGTCTCCGTCACTGTGTGTTTGCACAGTAAATACAATGCCACATGAATTGTACAGCTGGGAGGGAGGTGGCAAGGGAGGAGGAGGAAGAGAGAAGACAGGCTGTTCTTTGGAGGGGGGAGCTGAGAAACATAAGTATTTCCTGACTAAAAGAATCCACTCAAATGGTGTATTTCAGTCTATAAATGTTACTTTTGAGAGCTCATTTATTGGTGACCTGCCTGGTGTATGCTCTCTGGTAGGAACAGCAGGGGAGTCAATATAATGTAAGGTTTTTATGATTGGTCTGAATCAATTATAATGTAGATAGTGTGTTCAAGTATTGTTCCTAACTAAACCATGATAGCAGACATGAGAACAATTAACAAATTCCTCTCCCACTCATACCCCCATTAACATGGACACATACGCTTCAAAGTACATTATACATTATAGCAAACACAAGAGTGGCCTTGGACAAGCTGCTTTATCACTGGTGAAAATTGAATAATGTATGGAGTACAAAGAAACATGAAGCAGAGAGGGAGAGCTTCAGCAGTCTTTTGTAGCTATTCTATAGTCTCTTTATGTTCTGTATTCTTAGCATTACCCCTATTCCCTCTCCATTCTTAGCCTCCTCCGTCAACAGGGCTCTTTTGTGGGTAGTTTCCACAGTTAGCATATACGCTACATGGGGATAGCTACTCTAAGCTTTTTTGTTGAGTTTTGTCTTTTTCTCTGGTATGCAGTGATGCGGTGTATATGTCTAGGCCTATATGCTAAAAGGGATGTTGAGACATGGTTTCTAAACGCAGATGCTGTCATTATTCTTCAGAAAATACATTGTGCAATTAGCCCTTATTTCAAAATTATAAATTAAAGAGGCCCTATTATGCTTATTGGGGTTTTAAGTTTCCTGTCGAGTGTTATAGGTTTTTGGGCATGTAAATGGTCTGCAAATGCTAAAATCCCTGTGTTCCCTCCAGAGGGAGTTTCTCTCCCACACACTCCCCCCCAAAATGCCTCCATTGGACTCCTTTGTTTACTAACATAACATAATGACATCACTATGTAACACTCGTATTTCTGTTATTTTGCATTTCGCGTTTAGCACTGCAACACATTGTACGTGACATGCTAAGGGGTGGGACATCTCTAAGCGGTTGACCAATCACAACAGAGCCGGTCAGCTAACCAATCAGAGCAGACTGGGCTCTGGTTTCAGACAGAGGGTGAAAAGAGGTGCTGCAGCACAGGCAGTATGAGAAAAATAAAGAGCTTTTTGAACATTAAAGCATGTCACAGCAGAGTCACTAAATACAAATATGAATCTGAAAATTTGTATATATGGCCTCTTTTAATGTCATATATTGCTACTTAAAATAGCCTGGTTTTAGCGAAAATGCTTTTTTGAAGTAGTGAGAATATAGCTGGATAAATGAGACTGTTCTGTTGAGTGAACGTTTGTACGAATCCTTGATATAGTTTGACATTTGTAACATTTTTTACTGAAGTATTTATATCTACTCCTCAAGACTTTTCTCTTTAGATTCTTGTTTTTACTGTGGAAGCATGCGATAAAAACTAATCTTTCTTTAAGAATTCAGCATAACATAGGTTTTAATTGAAATACAAATGGTCATTTTGGGGGTTGAAGATATAATGTAGATATTGGGATATGTATAGTTTATTACAATGCTACTGTTGACAATTTCCTCAGTGCTACTTCTCAGTGCCATAAAATGCATTCTCATTGTAGCTGGAGTGCTGCAGTATGCTGCAGGCATAATGGAGATATCCTCCAGCCTCCAGATTGAGTCTCAGCAGGTGTGAGAGATCATTCCCTCCACTGCCGAGGATATTGTGTGATGGATGCTACGATCTCAAACTCAACACACCACAGGGGCTTTGGAGACAAACCAAGGCCACCAGAGCAGGGTCGGCTTGTTTTGTTCCCTCCCAGCACAGGAAATGTGTGACAATGACCAAATGTTCAAACATGTTTCAAGTTGGTTGCATCAATGTTTCCCCGCATTTGTAAGAAATAACATGAGGATATCTAGAATCCCTCTGCTCATTCTCCGACTGTGTCTACTCGGTAAGTAAGTGTTAGTTTTGGCTGTGGGAAGGTGGTGCTTAACAATGACCTATTTGTTATTCTCCACCCGAGTATGGATCTGCTGGTGAGCGGAGAAAGTTTCCTCCTGTTGTTGAGAGTCTGTCTGCCTGGGACCTGGAGGTAAACACAGCTAATGAAGTTAGATGTTTAAGCATGAGTCATGCACATTTTTTTGTGAAGTCAGTTCACATAGACATTTTTCCCCTTCTCTTCACAAAGCTGTGAAATCCCTGTCTCTTCTATCTGGCTTTGAAGCTGCACACAAGCTCTGCTAAATTCACAGATGTGGTCACTGGATTTTAATCTGATATGTGTAACATCACATGCTCAATACTGGTTAGGATAAGAGTATTATGAATATGTGCTCCTCTTTGTTTGCTTATTACAAAGTAAAGAGTGGAACAATTGTCACAGGATTAATATCTTATGGTTATATGACTTAACACTCGGGTAGATTTATTAGACCCTGTTCTTTTCAGTGTACTTCAAAGCCCAGGCAATGTTAAAAAAGGTGACTTCACTGTCTCACTCTGTCACAGCGGGCTATATTCATATTTCCAGCTCTGAATTTGTACCTGCAGGACAAAGGAGAGACTTTTTTTATTACCCTTTCCAATTTACTTCAAGCAAATCATGTACTACTCTCATATCTGGTTATTTATTTCCTTGGAAGATGAACAAGTATAATTTCAAACTGCAGTTCATAATTTAACCCTGTGCCGCGTTGAAGACAGGTTCATTTATCTGGTTTCCTTTTCAACATTGTGTGATTTCTAACCAAGTGAAGCAGAATTCATTTTTATGTCTATACTGCTTACAGCAACAGCAACTAAAAACATGTTAGAACATTTTCGTTTGTCTGCTACAAACAATATTTCTCTATTAATAATTAAGTACATGAATAAGTTTAGTGAAAGAGGTGACTTGTTATGATGAATCTTCGGGAATTATCTCTCGACTCTGCTGCTTCGCTCAGCTCTGCAGAGCATTTGAGCGTCTTTCAGATTGAGTTTTTCTGAACTATAACTTATCTGTGATCTCATTAGGGTTATTTTCAATCATAGAATGCAAATGTTTTTAGAAAAAAAGGACCTGATAAACAATCAACTGTATGATACTTGACCAGCACAATGGTACAAAATCAAAGTTAGGAACCAGCGGATACAAAGGAGTCAGTGGAGACCCAAAACTAAAAGAGAGTAAATATTGGCTACTGAAGGTGTCCGGAAACCTCAATGCTGCTATGTATTTGACTTTGTGCCAACCAGTTCCCCATATCCACTTTAAAAGGTGAAAATGTGTCAGTGTTGCAATCACCGCTAAATGCACTTTAATACAGGGGTATCTTCTCTTGCACTTTAGGTAGCTCTTGTATCTTCTCTTGCACTTTATATGTCGTTGCTGCTATATTGTATTACCATGTCATAAATACTTGTGTATGCTGCTCTTGCTCTTTTGCACCTTTTGCATATCAGGTATTTTGTTTTTGCTATATTTGTAAAATGTCCATCTCCATCTTCTCCCGATTATCCGTGGTCGGGTCACGGAGGTAGCAGTTCCAGCAGAGAGCCCCAAACTTTCCTTTCCCTGGCCACATCAACCAGCTCTGACTGGGGAATCCCAAGGCGCTCCCAGGCCAACGAAGAGATATAATCCCTCCAACTGGTCCTAGGTCTACCCCTCGGTCTCTTCCCAGCTGGACGTGCCTGGAACACCTCCCTAGGGAGGTACCCAAGTGGCATCCTTACTAGGTGCCCGAACCACCTCAACTGGCTCCTTTCGACGTGAAGACTGAACTTCTCACCTTATCCCTAAGGGAGACGCCAGCCACCCTGCGGATAAAATCCATCTCGGCCACTTGTATCCGCGATCTCCTTCTTTCGGTCATGACCGATCCTTCATGACCATAAGTGAGGGTAGGAACGAAAATGGCGTGGTAGACAGAGAGCTTTGCCTTCTGGCCCAGCTCTCTTTTCGTCACAAAGCTCCGATTCTCCGGCCCATCTCACGCTCCATTGTTCCCTCACTCGAGAAGACCCCGAGATACTTGAACTCCTTCACTTGGGGTAAGGACTCATTCCCTACTTGGAGTGGACAGTCCATCGGTTTCCTGCTGAGAACCATGGCCTCAGATTTGGAGGTGCTGATCCTCATCCCAGCCGCTTCACACTCGGTTGCGAACCGATCCAGTGAGTGCTGAAGGTCACAGACCGATGAAGCCATTAGAACCACATCATCTGCAAAAAGCAGTGGTGCAATCCTTAGTCCACCAAACTGCAGACCCTCTCCCCCACGACTACGCCTCGAAATCCTATCCATGTATATTACAAACAGGATTGGTGACAAAGCTCAGCCCTGGCGGAGGCCAACCCTCACCTGAAATGGGTCACCGGACTGAGTGCCGAGGACCCGGACACAGCTCTCACTTTGGGAGTACAGAGATTGGATGGCCCTGAGTAGAGACTCCCTCACCCCATACTCCTGCAGCACCTCCCACAGTAACTCCCTGGGAACCCAGTCATACGCCTTCTCCAAGTCTACAAAACAGATGTAGACCAGACAAGCGTACTCCCAGGCCCCCTCCAGGATCCTTGCGAGATTAAAAAGTTGATCGGTCGTTCCACGACCAGGACGGAATCCGCATTGTTCCTCCTCAATCTGAGGTTCGACAATCGGCCTGACCCTCCTTTCGAGTACCTTNCCTCCCTCCTCTTCCTCCAGTTGGACTGTAACTTTCTCCCCCGCCTGCTGCATGCTTCTTAAACTAAATTTCATTCTGTGTGTGTGAGATCCATCCCTGGGCATGCATTTCAATGGATGATGTCAAATTATGCAAATAAAATGCGTCATCATCACAATATATTACCGGAAGCATTAGCATATCGAACCTTGAATACATCCTCTAAGCACCAATCAAAATGTATACACAGCCGGAAGTCATACCAACACTCTATTGAGAAGCCCTCCATCATGTTTGCCAGAAATTATGTCAATGTAGTCATGGCAACTATCCTTACACATTACCACATGCCACAGTTAGTGTAGCACTCAAGTGCTATTTTTTTCCGACAAAATGTCAGATCTCATCTCTTAAATGGCATTGAGGATTTGTTTTATGTAGTTGGTAGTGCCGAGGAGGGAGAGCAGTAGGTATTGAATAAAGTCTACTAAGAAACCCTAACCCAGAGATGAAGCTGCTGTCAGGGTAACCCTTTGTTTTGTTCTGCCTTCATAAACAGCTGACCTGGATGGGAAACAGGAGAAGATTGTTCATGTGTGGCGAAGGTAATGATTAGTGCTGCTCACTAATTCACTCTGTAATTTAATTGTAGACATCCTAATTGGAATTCACAAGGCACTTGCTTGATGTCTGAAGAGGACATATTATGCTCATTTTCATATTTTTCCATGCTTTAATGTTGAAAAAGCTCTTAATTCTTCTCATACTGCCTGTGCTGCAGCACCTCTTTTCACCCTCTGTCTGAAACCAGAGCCCAGTCTGCTCTGATTGGTTAGCTAGCCGGCTCTGTTGTGATTGGTCAACTGCTTAGAGATGTCCCACCCCTTAGCCTATCGTACATACATATAGTACAAATATATATATATAGTACAATGTGTCGAGCAGAAGCGTGAGTGTTACATTGTGATAGCACGATGTTACGGAAGTAAACAAAGGAGTCCGATGTAGGCATTTCAGGTGGGGGGGGGAACCCCCTCCGGGGGGAACTTTGTGTTTTAATCCTTTGCAAACCATTTACACGCAAAAATATAACACACTACAGGAAATTGAAAGCAAAAAAAGTCATAGAAGGGCCCCTATGACTTTGAATGAATCACATAATTCTGTGGCAGACAGATGTGCGTTGTCTGTTACCTGCCCTCCACCTCCACCACCATCACTGCTCTCTGGTTCGGAGAGCTGACACAGTGCAGTTGGGGTAACAAGAGAAGGTGGAGCAATATTTCGCTGATGGATGTCCTTTGATAGAAATGGAGAAAGGTGATAGGCTGGGTAAAAAAGAGCGTGAGAACACCAAAAAGAGCTGCTGTGCAAAAAAATTAGTGTTTCAGGGCCCGCTGTACTGGATGCAACTGCATCAGCAGCTCAATGCTGTAATCTCCGGGGAGGGGGGGAAGGAGAGTAATTGTGACATTGCTCTTTGGCTGAGAATTGCTACTCAGTGCAATTCAGCCCAGTAGTCAGAAAGCATTGGAGTGAATACTCAACACGGTCAATTCAGTCAATTCAGTCAGTTGGGTTGATAAATGGAAATAATAAAGTCTTCGTCGACTGCTCTCACCCAATACTGTACGCCTCCATTTCTGTCTTTCTTTTTCTCTTTTTACATATTTACCATACATCCTCATAGGAGTAATAACATTGAGAAAGGCATGGTTGATTATGCAGACTCACTCACAAATTATTTCTCATTCAAAGTAAGATAAGCGCTCTGGGTCGGTGACTTGTGACCATATAGCTCACCGCAGGTGAGAAGCCTCGACATAATCTGATGTTTGACCTTAGTGGGTCAGCTCCCTGCCTCCTATCTCTCACCATCCAAAACCAACGTCATGTGTCCTTTTGTTGCGCCACCTCCTATAAGTACAATACAAAAGGCCACACAAGGCCTCTCCAGTGCTCAACAATAAAGCTGAGCTGTGTCAATCCGACAAAGCTGCTGGTGTTGGGAAATATCCAATGCCTAGCAGGACACAGAGACACAGTCTCCACTGCAACAGCTTAGCTTACAATGTGAGATAGGAAAATTCCCACATCTTGTTGAGGAAACACGATTTGTAGAAAATACTACTGGGGCAGCACCACAAATTTGAATTTCCTTCAACCACACTTGTTATTGACGTAGAATTTATGGCATAACTGAACATTTGGATCACCCTATTTCTTGGTATTCAGCCAACTTTAGTACTAAATT
Organism: Notothenia coriiceps; assembly: GCF_000735185.1. Lineage (NCBI taxonomy): Eukaryota > Metazoa > Chordata > Actinopteri > Perciformes > Nototheniidae > Notothenia > Notothenia coriiceps. The sequence goes on along the minus strand of NW_011349656.1, from coordinate 3,819 downwards.
TAGTTTCAAGACAGTTTAGCAGCATAGCTAAAAACCTTTGTGGTCCCAGAGATTGAAGCCTTCTGATTTCACTGATACCTACATTTTCGCCACCAGCAGATTTGAGTTTTTCTGTCAAATATCTTGAATCTGTTAGACATAATCACATTCCTATCAGCTTCAGCTGTATTTTTGGGAAGTGCTAATTAGCTAAGTTTAGCATGTTAACAAGTCAAACTGAGGATGTGATACAGTAGCATATAGCTAAAAGCAGCAATGTTTGTATGTAATCCTTACAAAGCTGCAGCAAAACTGTGGACTCTTTGGACCCTTTCACACCTGCCTCATATGGTTTTGACTTATCAGTTTGATCCAAACCAAAATTACAGGTGTTTTTTTTATAATGGTTGGCTCTTGTGGAGCAATTACAGGAAGTCAGGGCAGGATATATTCATGTTAAGTGTAGCATAACTCCTTTAAGAAATGGCTCAGTGCAGGGTGGGTGTGGGTTTGACTGAGAAAGACTGAGACAGTGGATGCCCTCAGAGCAGACAGCTGCAGGTTATTGAAGCAATAAGGACAATTTGTGTTTCAATTTTCTATGAATTGACTCTTCAGATCCTCAAGATCTTAGAAAACTCAGGTTTTTGCTTTTTTAACGTGATGGGTAAACTGAATGGTGACAAAGTCTCCCTTGTGCTTATAAAAGCAAAAGCAGGAATGGTTAACTCATTGAACAAGAGAAAAAAGCTAAATAAACAAAATAAGCTGTTGGAGCACATGAAGGTGTGAATACGACATCAAATGCATTTGGTTTAAAGAGCTGGTTGTAAAAAAAATGCCAAAAGAATTTAAAACGTAAAAAAAAAAAAATCTGAGAGGTTACGAGAGAATATCTAAAAACCAATCTATTGCAAGTCTATATCACATGACGACTTGAGGTGGTATGTCATGCCTTAGTGCACTTGTAATTTGAAACCAAATCTAACCAGATCAAATGTAAACAATGCAACTTGGTTTGGACTTCCAGGTGTGAAAGGCCCTTTTTATGTGTGTATTCACCACTAAACAGCTTGGCCCTCAGATGCCTGTATGTATATAATAAGCATTTAGTGTGTGCCTCGGCTTACAGAGGTGCAAATAAATAGGCTGCAGTATGTGCAGCCCAGTGTAGCTAACCTTCTCCCTCTGAGCTGTCAGGCATTTATTTAGCGCAGTGTTTACTGTCTGCCACGACCCGCGGAGTGGGGGGAGACACCCACAGCCCTAAACCGGGATCAGGACTTGTGAGAGCCAATGGATTGAGAAGAATGTCACAAGGAAGTGGTGAGTGATTCCATGTCCATGTGAAAATCCATTAATCACAAATTTGCCCTTATTGAAACGAGAGGTCAAAGAATGAACCCCATCCTGCCTCACTGTGCTTGCCTGTGACCCCTTTCGTCCTTCATTCTTTCCTATTTCTTCACTCTCCTGTGTAGGCGTCTTTGCTCTGTAATGTTTGTCCTTTTCCGAGACAGTTTGCTTTTCTTATCTGTACTTTTTTCCATAAAATGTTCTATATTTTTTCCCCCCTCTGCACTCAAAGTGTGAGTGGCTGAATTCTGGAGCGATGCCAGTACAAACAGCTTGGGCAAACCTGCTTTCAGAACATGGTCCATAAAAGCACAAGAGTGTGTGTGTGTGTTAGGTTGTGTGAAGCTCTCTCATGACTAAGCCCAGGACACGGTGCCATGTGTCTTCGAGGTCAGTGTGTACATCCTCAATTTAATATGAACAGAGCAGGATCAACTAACCACACATACACAAATATATACGCTTTCCCTATTCACTGGGTTGGAATTATGTCTGGTTATTGAAAACATCAGACACATTGCACATGCTGCATTAATCAGCTGTGTTATTAATACATGCTCTGAGGCATGATCATTACCCTCCAATATAGCAGTATGGTGATAAGGGTGACGGCACTTATAACACACTTGTCTTTAGAAGGAACATTTCCCAAGATAAGCCGTTAGGACAAACAACAAGGGGAATAATGCGTATGGATTTCAGATGAAAAAATCAGGTGCTGAACCCGCAGGACTATTTGATCTATTTATCTAAATGTCATGCCTAATAGATTAGAAATTCACATCTTAGACAAAATCAACATGTTGATGCTTACAATCAAGCCCATGCTGCAAAAAGATTACAAGCCATTTATAATTAAGTCACAGTAATCTCTTGGTTGTTCTGTTATTGTAGTAAGATTAGAAAACAAATTGTCCAGGAAGGGCTTACTCTAAAGCTGCAATAATAAATGTTTTGGCCACATAAGGGCAGCATAACATCCTATAAACGCAACATTGACATTCAGTATAACACCTAATATAGGCATGCCGATAATCACAATAATTTGCAATCATTCTTCCAGCTTTGTTTTGGTCTCCACCACTCCTGGGGGAATCCTGCTCTTTAGCTGCTAAGCTAAGATAGATAATTCGATTATGTACATTAGCTAGTTGCCAATTTAGCTAAAACAGGTGCCTTCTGTAGCTAATAAAAGAGAGTGATGAGAGCAGTAAGACTGAACTAATATAAAGTTGTTTGTGCTAAAGAACTTCATAGAGCTAAGGCTCATTCTCTGTGCTTTATCTTGATGTTTCACTGTAAACATAAACATTGTGAAATGTGTAGCTTTAAAGTTCTAGCTGTATTCACTAGTAAGAAGCTAACTAAGGGAATATGTCATTGTTATGCTACAATGACTCCTGAGTCCTACCAGTGGCATCTTAATTTGAAAGCTCACCTATTATGCTATTTTTGAACAATATATTATAGGGCCATATCTCTACAAAACATGTCTCTGAAGCGTTTTGCTCAAAATACCAAACAGATGATCCATTGTAGCCATGCCTCCTACCCCTCTATTTCAGGCCTGTTACAAAAGTGCTGATTCTGGGTCAGGCCCAACCAGTTAAGCCCCATGCCCCCGGTACCGGGGGAAAAACGCAACATCTTGCAAGAAACAGCGACTGAGGGCTTCTTGACATTTAACAAACTATGAATGTGTCATACCGACTTAACGGGAAGAAACTCAGCTATCAGACAATATGAACCATTTTTAGCTAAACGAAAAACACAAGGGTAATACCAGCGCCATATAGAGAGAAGAGTTACGACAACGGAAGTCCAAAATGCTTGATCGTCACATGGTTCAGGGAGACTCAATAGTTTCCCGGAAGTTCGTGGTGGGACATTTGAATGCATGATTATCGGAGATAGAACTACGATTTTTGGTAATAAGTAGTGAATAAAGGTTTTGATTTGCAATATTTATACAACAAATCGATGTGTATGTAGTTACATCAATATTTGAAAAAGTTAAATTTGCTAATATTTGAGGATTAAGATAAAATAAGAAGTACTTTATTGATACCAATTTGGGAAATGTTTGCTTTGCAGCAGCAAAAGACAAGGCATTGTACATAAGACAGTTAAAAGACTAGAATTAAACAATCGAAAATGTAAACATCTCAAATAGAAATAAAATAGCAGAAAATATACATAGTGTGAACAGCTATCTTACCTGTTAACATATACATGTTAGGCTAACATTGCCTTGGTTAAAGAGCCTGTTGCTTTTGTTTATTGCTTTGAATTCTTTAAAACAAATATTATCTTCTTAAACTTGTATGGTAGTCAGGAGCATCACATCCTAATGTTTATTGATATATTTACAGGGAGGGGATGAGAAGGGAGGTTTCAAAATTCTGATTAGATTCATTTCTACCATTTCTTTAATTCATGGTGGTTTCAGTAATCCCCTGGTAATTGAGGACGTAAGTAATCTAA
>NW_011349655.1:4381-6974 GCF_000735185.1 Notothenia coriiceps | reverse complement strand
TCCGTTTTTGCGTGCATATGATACGCTGATATTGCACCTCAAACATTAAAACAAAGAGCTCTGTGGCTTCAGGCTTGATCGCCGTTCCATTGATAGTTTTAATGTTTGCAGTGCAATAAACTACACAGCAGCTTATTGGGTTATGGTTAAATAAATGGCAAAGATATGTAGAAAATAAACGCATTTAAGATACGTTCATAACAAACGTAACGTGGGAGTATCATATGCACGCAACATCGGACTTCTGCGTATCTATTGCACGCCTTGCAAAGTCGTGTCATTTGTACGCAGACTGAAGAGAGAGGGCTGATAAAAGAGTTACTTCCAGGCAAACTTGACTCCAAGTAATGTGACTCCAGTTCTCATCAATGATGTAACAATCCCTAAGAAGTAAACACTTGTTTGTTAATGATAATATAAACCATCCAACTTGGAGGCAGGAGACTGTGAGACACACACACACACACACACACACACACACACACACACACACACACACACACACACACACACACACACACACACACACACACACACACACACACACACACACATACGTATGTACACACGTGTCTCCTTGAGTCCCTGTGCTGTAACAAGAACCTCTGGCTGTCAGCGCGGCTCTGTGAAAACAAATTAGACCCATGATTAATGGAACGGAATTAGAGCCAGCAGATCATCCTGCTGTGAAGATGGGACACCCGGTGTAGAACATCATGTGGCATACACACACACACACACACACACACACACACACACACACACACACACACACACACACACACACACACACACACACACACACACACACACACACACACACACACACACACACACATTTGTATTTCTAGACTTGTGAGGACCTCTGCTTGCAATAAGTTCATTTCTTCAACCACGCACCATGATCGTGACCTTTACCAGTGCGTTTAATAATCATAACCAAATATAATTTTTTCTGCAGTGATAAAGACAGATTGTGAACTAACTGTATATAACTGTTGATACCATATCATATGGCTTTGTCACGTAGAGAAACAACCATGCAACGTGTCCATGCAACTGCACTGTAATGTCAAATCAAAAAACATTGATCAGTAGTGAAGAACAATGTAAGGAAAGCACAAGAAGAGAAAAGTCAGAAAATAAAGTCAAATAAAGCTGAAGAATGATACATGCTTGTATATTTGTTTGGCCCCCATGGCAACACATACATTTTTTAATACAAGCTTTGGATATTTGCCAAATAGGACTTTGAGTAACAAATCATGCAACAGTTGGATTTACTTCTGTAATCATCTAACGGAGCAAAGAGAACCATGATTCCTATGTTTGTCTTTGCTAAGCCAACACAATGGAAACACGGCATTAATGTAAACAGAGAATACACATGGAGTCAGGGAGGGAAGGATTTTGTGTTGATGACCATGCTATGGATTAAGGACATTCAAGAAAAATGTTTCATGCAAGAAACTACATTTTCTAACAGAACTTCAGTTATCAGGTGTCCGTATCCCTTTATTAAATATTCACAGCATTTCTGAGTAACTATATGGTCAATGTTGGCATCTTATGGAGTAAGGGTTACACTTACATCATCCTCTGCAAATTTGTTCTTCATTAAAAGCCGGTATTGTATTGCAAAGCTTCTCTAGCGCTCAATAGGCGTGGTGCGTCACGCTGCCTTTCAGAAATACCGTCACTAAAACTATTTCACGGTTTTCAGTAAAGCCCTACAATGATTCTAAAAGCTGTTTCAGAAGCTTTGAGACACTGACAAGTAGAACATTCAGGAATAAACATGGAGTTCTGGTAAATGACTTCACAAAATCAGTGGAAAATACATGACTTTATTGAAAAGAAATCCAAATAACTCCACTGTCTGTTAACCCAGTGTTTTTCAAAGTGGGGCCCCAGACCCCCCGGGGGGCCGCCAGGGGACACCAAGGGGGTCACGCAAAGTTTGAGGGAAAGGGGAATTTTTTTATTTTTTTAAAGCTACATTTTTATTTATTTGTTTAGATGTAATTAATAACTGCATATCTATCAATCTATGTGTCCTTTGATGCCAATCTTTTAATATTTTTTATTTATTAATATTTTATTTTATTGTTTTTAAATCACACGACCGCCCTTCAAGCCAATCAGAATCGAGCTTTTGGAGCAAGTGAGAGCTAGTGAATATTTCTGCATCTGGATGAGAGCACGGATGGAGCAAATATTGTTGTTTATATATATGAATATAAATATGTTTATTGTTAATATTACTGTTGAACATTATATATAAACAGCTTTTCAAAAATGCAAAAAATATGTTAATTGTTCATATTACTGTTCAAAATTAAATAATATTATAAAGACAGAAATCACTTTAAAAATATTTTACTGCTGATATCACTTTTNTATTACTGTTTAATATTGTGTTAAGAATGTTTATAACAAAAGACACAATCAATGTAATGAGTGACAAACAAAAGATAAATACAATTTTTTTTTGAATAATAACTGATTATTAATTATTATTACAAATATATATTAAGAAAATGTATTAAGCTGTATGATTAATTTGTCATATTCTCCATCATAATGTACTCAT
>NW_011349655.1:2407-2640 GCF_000735185.1 Notothenia coriiceps | reverse complement strand
TTGTACGTCTTTTCTACATGAATATGTGTCCCTGGTGTTCCAGGGAACTCACCAAATGTCAGAAAACACAACCCTCTCTATTTCCCTCCATACCCAAATCTCTTAAAAAGGGGCTGCAACGGATCTGATCCAGACTGATCCAGATTTGAACACTTCTATGACGTCACAGAAGTGGCGCTACGGCTATTGGGCCAACTCCACCAATCAGGAGACAGCCACGGACATTGCCGTTG
>NW_011349655.1:0-2367 GCF_000735185.1 Notothenia coriiceps | reverse complement strand
TGCATCTGGATGAGAGCACGGATGTAGCAAATATTGTTGTTTATATATATGAATATAAATATGTTTATTGTTAATATTACTGTTGAACATTATATATAAACAGCTTTTCAAAAATGCAAAAAATATGTTAATTGTTCATATTACTGTTCAAAATTAAATAATATTATAAAGACAGAAATCACTTTAAAATATGTTTGCTGTTGTTATTACTGTTTAATATTGTGTTAAGAATGTTTATAACAGAAGACACAATCAATGTAATGAATGACAAACAAAAGTTAAATAAAAATATTTTTTTTGAAGAATAACTGATTATTAATTATTAGTACAAATATATATTAAGAAAATGTATTAAGCTGTATGATTAATTCGTCATATTTTCCATCATAATATACTCATCATTTAAAAAATTGCAACAGGGGATCCTTGGCATGGCAAAGTTTGGGAACCCCTGTGTTAACCTGCAGAAAGGGCAGAAAGATTGTCGTAGAGAGTCAAATATCTCTTTGCCAATACCACAGATTAGTCAAACCTTAAACCTAACCCTACCCAGAATTATTTTTCATTAACGTCATTAGTGAAGCGGATTAAGAGTGGAAACCACGCGTGAGGAGAATAATGCCTCCAACGTGCTCTATGGCAGCATTGGACACCAAAAGTAAAGAAGACTCATTTACAGAAAATTAGCAACTGGAAGCGATCATCACCAGAGAAAATATTGACCGTGACGTTGGATAAGTGATGGGAGAGCGTGCAAATAAATACATTGTGAACTTTAACACCATGCCGATAAGTCTCCATCCTCTTCCTATGTTGAACCAAGCAGGAATGACCCAGCGTCGTTTCCCTCTCAACATTTACTCTGGAGCGATACTCCAATTATTTTTAATGGAGCTGGATGGCGGGGTAGGAGAAGGGCATAAATTGCCAGCAGCACAGTGATGACCTCATACAGGAAGTTGTGGCCTTCTTCTTCCCCTGAAAGTGGTGATGGGTGATGGGAGATGTGTCGGGGCTTTGGATCTGTATGTGAGCACTTTGACCGCACATCGACAGACGAGGGAACTGCAGATGTCTCACCTGTCAAGAGAAGGATCGCTAACTCGCGGATGCTGACGGATGGAAGAAGGGTTGCAAGCACGTGGACGAAAGGGCGGATAAAGGTAACGTTTTAAAGGAACAGAGGTGGGGAAAAAGGTAGAAAAATGACATGGAAGGAGGCCAACGAAGTGAAGGGTCCAGAGTGAGAGGCCTCAGTCCCTCTGGTAGCTCGAGTGGATGTAACCTAACCAGCAAGAGCAGTTAATGACATTTTATATAACTATTAAGCAATTATTGAATACACAAAGCCTTTTTATGGCATCCGAGCACCGTGTACGTCGGGGGCTCAAAACAGCCGAGGGATTAAACAAATAGTAATAATAAAATCATTCCAACGTCCGGTGCCAAGACCTACATTTTCGTTTTGGCAAAAGCAGTCACGCTTGTGCATAATCCGCAGCGCACCTCGGGTTTCATATGTGACTGGGGTTGGTCTTTTTAACAGGTAGGAGCTCTCTCAATGAGGCCACATAGCAGACCACCACTCTGCTGCTGCCTTCCTCCAGGCTCCCAGTAGAGATCAAACACTCAGGCACTCAGGTGGAGAAGTCAAGCTGCCAAAAAGCTCGTAAGACCGGGGAAGGATCGTGAAACGTGGTGTGGAGATAGAGCAAGGAGGGCAGAAAAGATCGCCTTTTGAGCAACCGGGCAAGTATTTTAGAGATGAATAAGAACACACAAAGTGATCACAATAGCATCTCACAGTGTGTGTGGGAGATACACAACATCAGAGTGTAATCTCCGTAGTGAACGACAAAAAAAGTGTAAGATATTTGAGCTTTGGATGGCAATACGGTCTACCCTATTCTCTTCCAGCCTCATATAATGTTACCAACATATTCTCATGTCAGATTAATTGTGGCCCTCTCGTGGGTGTTTTAAAAATACTATTGTCTTACCCTTGCCCCTTCTTAAGCTATATACATCTTTCATTAAAGGTGACCTATCTTGCAAAATGCACTTTTGTACGTCTTTTCTACATGAACATGTGTCCCCGGTGTTCCAGGGAACTCACCAAGAGTCAGAAAACACAACCCTCTCTATTTCCCTCCATACCCAAATCTCTTAAAAAGGGGCTGCAACGGATCTGATCCAGACTGATCCAGATTTGAACACTTCTATGACGTCACAGAAGTGGCGCTACGGCTATTGGGCCAACTCCACCAATCAGGAGACAGCCACGGACATTGCCGTTGGAAAGCGCTGGAGACGCTGTAGTACATATGCCAGGCCTGTAGATGGTGCTGTTCTCACAGAATCAGCCCA
>NW_011349654.1:0-517 GCF_000735185.1 Notothenia coriiceps | reverse complement strand
GTCATGCGTAGAAATGGTGAATTACTGAGTTTAGGCACGTTAATAACGTTTTAATGAAGTTGAATACAGTATATTCATATTTGTCAGTGCTTTCATCTCAATTCGTCGAACATAAACATAAATGATCGTGGTGAAGATGATGATTAAATTAGGATTCAAAATCGGTAGTGAGAGCTGCTGAATTTCCTCCCGTCGGATGTGGTATAAAAACAAATCGATTATGTTTGTAGTTGTAAACTCAAGTGGATGAAACTACATTTATTAGTGCTTTCATGTCAATTCGGCGAAAAGGATACATTAAATCAGTGGTTCTCAAACTTTTTCTGTCATTCCCCACTTTGAACAGGTGGGCCTTTTCAAGCCCCACCTGTTCCTCATCGCTCTAATAAAATGGTAGGCCAAGCTTAAAATTGTATCGTTCTATAACAGGGGTCTCCAACCTTTTTTAGGATGAGAGCTACTTTCAAAAAATAAAACAAGTCGTGAGCTACTTTTACTCCTCTTTTTTTGTTTTTGT
>NW_011349653.1:0-27455 GCF_000735185.1 Notothenia coriiceps | reverse complement strand
ACATCTAATATGCAGGCTACTGCTACGATATATTATGGTCAGCAACTCCAAATATCAGCCTGTAGACAAGGCAACAGTTTAAACAAACCACTAACTATGTTTTGAATTCTGGAGCAGCCATTTGTGTGTCGAGCACTAACTGAACATTACTAAAACAAAACTGTGCTTGTTCAGAAACAACAACTGATAAGTTGCATCTTTATCGTCAGTTAGTGCCACAAGTTCAACGTTTGTTTCCGTCATTGGCTGTCTAGAAATATTTATGTTTGTACATTACCATAGGTGGCTCTGCATTACCATTGTTAATCTTCAGGGCAACAATATTTAGTAAGTTTACACTGTCTAAGGTGACTATGTGCCCGGTCTTCTCTTATTGGTTAGCTGGCCAGCTTTGTTGTGATTGGTCAACCGCTTAGAGATGTCTTGCCCCTTAGCTTATCACTCGCTACCTAGGCTGGCGGATGACTTAGAAAACATTGCACCTGAAATATTGCAGTCAGGATAAGTATCCAATGTTCACAACGGATGTGTTTGTTTTCGACGCAGGTTAAGGAGAGGGGCGGAAACTGTGTGCCAGTTATCTGCGATTCCACGAATGATAAAGAAATTGAAGACCTGTTTGAGAGGATCAAGCATGAGCAGAATGGCAGGCTGGATATCCTGGTCAACAATGCCTATGTTGGAGTGCAGGTAGGTGTACAACACTGACATGAAACACCACTTCATGTGTCGTATACTTGAACAAGAGACAATCTTGAATGGGATTGCAACCAATTGGATCACGGTTGTAAAATAGTGGGAGCCTATGGCCTTTTTCTACTATGTATTTCTGGCATTCTCGCTGGAACGAAATCCATTTCAAACAAATCTTTCATTTTGATCCCAACATCACACCTGTACATTTCCGTGACTGCGTTATGCATGGTTATGACGACATTAGGGTGACAAACCTGCGCACAGACAGACTGAAAAACGTCTGGCAAAGAACTCAAAACCAATTATGTGGTTATTCCCGCTATACTAGTTGTCACTATGACCGCATTTTACCCATGACACACACACAATACCAGCATCGCTGTAGCAGATGCCAAAAACGTGTGGAACACTTGACAACTTTAAACAGCACCAACCATAAAATGCCCACTATGTGACCTTTTTATCTGAACTTTAAAATGATGTGTTATTCCAGGCGATCTTCGGGAACATGGGGAAGAAGTTTTGGGAAACCGATCCAACCATTTGGGATTCCATAAACAATACAGGACTCAGGTAAGCTTTGTAGGTCTATTAGTCATATCCTCCAGTCTAGTGACAATTTCCCGGACATCAGCTGTTACTCAATGTGTTTGTGTCTCTTATCCGTTGTGAGTTCAGCATTAATGTATTGCCAGTAGAAGCTCAGAAAATATACAAAGTGTGATTCAAAAATGTTTTGATTGATTCTTATTCATTTCATCATTTATCTGGCAGAGGACACTATTTCTTCTCAGTTCATGCATCCCGGATGATGGTGGCTCAAGGTCAGGGTTTGATCGTCACCATTTCTTCCATGGGCGGGCTGCGGTATCTCTTCAATGTGCCATACGGTGTTGGTAAAGCAGCAGTAAGTTCTAATTTAGACCTAGATTATGTTAACATAAATACATCTGCTGTGTAAATTGGTCAGTGTCATAAAAAACGATTTTGGTATTGTGGTTCGTTTCCAGTGTGACAGGTTGGCAGCAGACATGGCTGTTGAGCTGAAAAGTAGGGGAGTGGCTTCTGTCAGTCTGTGGCCCGGAGCGGTACAAACAGAGTTGGTTTCTCAGCTCATATTGGAGAAAGAAACCCCAGAGGGTGCAGATTCCAAGGTAGACTCTTTAAAGCAAATCGTTGGTATGCCAATCCATATTGGCTTCTTTGAGATTTTTTAAATATCTGTATTCTATTTTGCTCAAAGATCAAAGATGTATTTACCAATGCAGAAACTACAGAATTGAGTGGGATGTGCATTGTCAACCTGGCAAAAGGTAGGACAATATCAGATGGTACATATGAGATAAGGAACGCTGTGCATATATCATATTTGCTGTAACATGCATTCTTGAAAACATTTACTGGTGCGACTGATTTGGTTTGAGTTTTGTTCATTTGCATACTTTTGGTTTCTTTCCTGCCTGAAAGATAAAAGCCTGATGTCTCTGAGTGGGAAAGTACTCCTCACATGTGACCTGGCAAGACGCTATGGGTTTCAAGATGTTGATGGTAAGTTTGTATCAGCTGTGTTATTTTTTATTTGAACTTACTTTGACATAAAGCCCCCTGATTATAACATATTGTTCCTCTGTTTATTTACAGGAAGGAGTGTAACTGATTACACTTCCCTAAAATTCCTCCTGACCCAGGTCCCATATCTCTCGTGGCTGTCAGTCGTTACACCTTCATTCCTACACCTGCCACGCTTTGTGCTCACCCTGGCTAGTAACCGGTTCTAAACATTTCCTATATCTGTACTGAAGTCACAGTATAATGTTTCCATTACATACAACTGCAAGCTCCCAGCTAACAGGAGTTATTTTTGTCACTATGTAGAAATATAAATGTACTCTTACTTGATTAATGCAATGAAGGTATTTCTATGAAGTTTGAGGTAGATATGAAGAACACTCAAGCATATTCCCTGAATTGACACTATTGTCAGTTTTGGGTGAAGGCAAAAAAGAAAAGAAAATGTGAAATCATTATCATTTCTAAGTATGTATTTTTTAAAGAGGTATACAAAACCCTAACTATATAACGATTATATTTACTATAAAGACATTTACATGTATAAAAGTATTTTTTTGTGGTTATTATACTGACAACAATATTTTTTAGCATTTGATTGTTATATTTCAATTAAATGTTTAACACTACTTTTACTACAACTACGTATTTGACCACCTTATAACAATTGATTCAATAAAGATATTTCATTTTCTGTTTTCTTTTCCCATTCCTTATTGTGAAATATCATACCAATCGCATGTTCAAACTGATGTGACCAATTTAAAAAAGACATCTTTCATAAAAATGGTTAAACCCCTTCAGATTTTGAAACAGTCTGTAATCTTCTATAATCAAGCAGAAATAATGAGCGAAATGTACTGACTGACATTTATAATACAGTTGCCTTCTTTTCACTGACAGAATATCATGTCTGAAGCTGATATGAATTCAGCATCTTGCTCAAGGACACATTATCACTGGACGAGGGATGATTGTTTGATTATATCTTGTGCATAAAACAACAAAAATCCAACTTCCTAATCGTTGTTTTGGTGATACATTAGGAATTGATACAGAGCAATACCCATGGTTGTAAAGATACATATTACAAGTCCCCCAGTTCAATTTTAAATGGTTCTACTGATTTAGATGTTAACATTATGTTTATTCTTTTACTAAACTGTTCCATTTCATTTTCTAAAAGGTATATTTCTCAATAATTTAAATGCTTTAGTGAATTGTTGGCTCAAAAGTAGCCCACATTTCCAGAATATGGTGTTTTCAGTGGTGTCAATGGCCCTGGACTATTAATTTATAACTACTATAAGTTTGGTCCAAGGGCCCCTAGAAATCTTGGGAAAGGCTACAAGGGGATACATTTAAAACATTTAACTATTGTTATCAATGCTCTAAATCAGGACAGTAGTTGATGGATTAATGTAATATTTGAAATTAAAAACTATGATGAGACTCGGTTGAAAATCATTTTTGTGGAGGGGGGGGATTGACGTGAAACTCTTTAGCCTACTGCCACGGATTTATTATACAGGCGCCTCCTCCCTCCAATCCACGGTCTTCTCTCCCAGACTGGCACACCCACCCCGCCGTCACTGTGGGAGAGTCAGTTGGGCCTTTCTGGGCTTCCTGGTCCTCAGCTCAGCTCCGCCTCGCCTCGATCTGACCGGACAGCGAAAACACTTCTCAGTTAAAGAACAAAAGCAACAACGGATGGACCGAGGAGGACGAAGTAACGACGACTCAAACTGAGACCTAAATCTCCCGGATTGAGATATTTGTGCGCCATACGGCAAACGACTGAACTCCTGCGAAAAGGCGACAAACTTGGTCGCCTCGCATCTTTGTATCCCGACAGTAATCCATCGAGGTGCTTGATAAATAAGACAAGGGTCAAACCGACAGACGGACGGCATTGTTTCCCTGGTCTTCCCCTAAACTTCGGCCATAAAGGAACGGAGTGGCAGAGGGGAAACTCCGGGTTTCTTCTCATGTCTTTACGCTGAAACCGACCAAGGAGACAGCGGGTTATTTTGGCATTTTCGGTAAGTTTATTTGTATGTTTCACTGAAGCGTGTCTGACGCCGAAGTGCGCCTGTGCAGTGTGAAGCGTTTTAGTTAGTACGCCATAAAGGGGGAGACACTGGGCTGCTTTTGTGATGGACACCGAAAGCAACTTTTATAGCTTTTTTCTTAACGCTAAAACAAAGATAATACGTTTAAACTCGAACAGTGCTGTGAGGAAACACATGAAACACGGAGGAGGCCACTCCATGATCTCACCCCCGTGGGTTTCAATGTGTCACGAATGACTAATAGTGGTTTCACAATTGTTTGCTAATGTTTTTTTGTACATTTCGAACATTTCTTACGTGACTCAAGCGACCTTAATCGTCGTGACCTAACTGAATGGACATTTTCCTCTGCTGTTTCAAATAAAGAAACTCACAAATAAAGGCAATGCTATATAGTTACTTGTAAGAAACTGTACCATAAGTAGTTACAAACCCCTATTCATATAATAAAGTAATGACTAAAATGGGACGGGTTATTTTATTAAAAAATCATTTTATTGATCCTTCTATGAAAGTGACATTTCACTGCATAATGTGTTGTTGTGATAGCTTAACACCTGTTGCTAAATTAATTAATCTATGTATATTCAATTAGTATTTCAAACAATTTTTCAGAATGAAAACAAACAAATGAACTTGGTGTTTGATACTTTTTAAGTACTTTGAGTGCCTCGACTTGAGTGTGACTAATCCAACTCATTTTGTCTTTCCTTGCCATTGTGAAGAGGCTACACTCGTATTTCGGGACTGAGAACTTGGGAGTGGAACAAAGGGCGACTGGGAAAGGGTGAGAAAGTAGACTGTGATGGTTTTCTCACAGATCCCCACGCACACCACCCTTTGCGACCAATCCCCCCACTCACACAAAACAAAAGTCAGGCACTACACTTTGGGGGAGGGGAACCCAGTCTCGACAGAGTATACGACAAGTTTCGCTGGGAGTTCAGAATAAGAAGTGCAAAGTAGGGGGGAGGGGGTAACCAGCTGTCAGATAATTGACTTTGAGAATGAATGAGACCCAAAAGTCCTGAAAACATCAGTCTATACTTTCTGCTACATTTCTTATCATACATTTTTAATCCCCACAGTGATCCTCTATGAAGTAAAAACTGTTTGTCAACTAAAAAGAACATCAAAGACTAAATCAGTGTTTTGTTTTGATTTTTTTTAGGTGAAAGAGACAATTTTGACATCCCAGATGGCGACCTACAGTGAACACAATGGCAAACATGGACTATTTATGGGCATGAAGGGGCCTTTTGAAGGAAAAGCAACAAAGACAGAATGTGAAGTAAAACTTGTACCCAAACGCCCCTCCAAGGATTTGCGCCACTCTGCCAGCTCAGCTGAAAACGAGAGTGGCGTGGCTAGCTTCACCACAAACCACAACTCTGTTGTGTGCCTGCCTCTAGTGTCAGAGGGGCTGAAACTGGTGTGGACACAGTCGGATCAAACCCGTGAACTTGACACAATCCCAGAGCTGGTCCAAGCCTTTAACTTATTTCCATACCCATCATCCTGTGAGGTAACCACTCTGGCCCGGGTATGTGCCTTGCCACTGGACAAAGTAAAGGTGTGGTTCATGGTGCAGAGAATTAAATATGGTATCAGCTGGTCTTCAGAAGAAATCGAGGAGACACGTCAAAAGCTGGCAGTGCCTGATCTTTGTGATGACTATACTGAAACAAACGAGGAAGCCAAAATAAAGAGCAAGAGCAGCAGTTCTGAGGAATTGGTAATTGAGGATAAGGATATCAATGAAGTAAAGGGGGCCATCTGTATCCCCCAGAAGAAGAAACCAAAGTGTGAGTCACAAGATTCCTATAAACCAGCCAAGCCCAATGTCCCGTTTTTCAGCTCCTCCCTCCCCCCTCCTCAGGATTCATACTTCTACCGCCCACCAGCAGACACGCCAGCAGGTATAGCAGCTGATGTCTCCCTTGACCTTTCAGAGTCATCTTCACGACAGCACCGCCATGGGCGCTACAAAAAGTCTAAAGTTCAGCTCGCTGCCCTTCGGAAAAGCTTTTTGAGAGAGAATTGGCCTGCGGAGGTAGAGCTTAGACGTTTGCAGGAAGAAACGGGGCTGAGCCGTAACGACATTCGGAAATGGTTCAGTGACAGCCGGTACCAGCTACGGGTTGGTAGAGGAAGCCTAGCTGCAGCACAGAATCACTCTCAAAACACTGGAGGTAAACAAGATCAAGAAATTCAACCTATCCCACTTATCACACAAAAGACTAGTCAACTGGACGGTGTGAAGGGCCAGGACGGAGCCCGTGGAAATGGGATAAGAAATTCACATTTCTTTCAAACCTTCTTAACAAACAGCCTTGAAGCATTTGGGGAGAGGGTCCTTGAGGCAGAAGGGTATGAAGTTATGGAGGAGCTTTCTGGTGATGGGGACAGTTTGAAAGACGAGGAACAAAATGAAGAGCAACCATTGCAGCTGACTAAGACCTGCAAGATTGAGCCAGATGTTCCACAGGAACCATCAGGTATATTAAAATGCTCTCCCTACTCTTCCCCCTCTGGAAGCCCACCACTGACTGCCTCACCTCATAAACCGCTTTCAAACAGCAACAGCACATCAAAGAAGTCAGCCCACTCAGCCAAAGCCAGTCCCGCACAAACACCTTCAAAGGCTCCCTTATCCACATCCCCTGCCCTCACTCCAGCTGGGCGACCAAGAAAGACCAAGGAGCAGTTGGATATGTTAAAGCAGCACTTCTTACGCTGCCAGTGGCCCAAGAGTGAAGATTATACAGAACTTGTGAAGCTTACAGGTTTACCCCGGGCAGATGTCATTCAGTGGTTTGGGGACACGCGGTATGCCGTTAAAAACGGCCAGCTACGCTGGGTGAAAGGCGTTCGCGATCAGTTCTTGGCAGAGCTTGCAGCCCAGCAAAGTAGCAGTGGTTTAACTAACGGAAATGGCTCTGGGACATCTGCTCGGGCTGGGGGTGGCCGCAAACGAAAATCACAAGCAAATGCAACAAGTGCAGATTCCCCTGATATCCAGCCATTGCTGACATATTACCTTTCAACAGGCAAACTACATGAAAAAGACCTTGACACTCTATGCAAGAAATCAAAAATGAGCTACCAGCAAGTGCGAGATTGGTTTGCAGGTCAGGATACGGGAGGGACTGAACAAGAACCCATTGCCGCTGATTAAGACCATGGAACCAAACATTTCTAAAAGGTGTTGGTGTGCTCCTTGCATCCTTTGCACCAATAAGCATATATACTACTTTGGTTTAAATTGCTTCAATTTGGCCGGTTTGTACCATCCCGTCTTCCCAGCACAAGCCCAAAGTGAGGTTTGAGTTTTTATATATGCTGAATTTCCTGCTTTTCCTAATATATTTGGACATGAGTTATAATTGTGCTGCCTCTGTTGCTGTAAATTGGACAGTAACTTGTACACTGGTTTGCTATATTTTGAGCTAATTATTTTTGTCTGGATATCACTACTACAGAGTTGTTAGTATGCTATTGTAGCAGTTTAATTTAAACTGGTTGTACCTTTGGTATCTGACTAAAGCAGTAACTGTTCCAGAAAAATGTCTATGTTGATACATTTGTTAAAAGGTCACTGTTTAATCATTCCTTTACAGCCAATAATTCCTTGTCGAGAAAAGCACACTGGACATGATCACTTTAAATTGACATCTTGCACTTTGGTTTTAGAGGCTGCTGCCATATTCATAACATCCAATTTGTTCACAAAATGTTATTTGAACCCTTAACACTGAAAGTAATAAACATGCCTTTTACAAAACAGTATGATACATCTAATTGTACTTATGTCTGACAAACATTCCCCGATTCTCTTTTACACTGCTATAAAACCTGATTTCCTGTTTGTAAACTCTGTAATTTGCATTCAACTGCACCTTTCAACAGTAATTAGAAAAGCAACAATCACATCAACATTATACAGATGTCAGAATTGCCAACTTCAATTCTCTTTTTTCTCAGTAATTTATCAGTCAGTATTTTTATGTCTATTTTGTCTTAATAGCTGTAGGGTGTTTATACTTGATGGACAGATAAAATAATAGATGGGCGTCCACATACTGTATAAGTAGCAATAGAATTTAATCCAAAGAAAAACACCAACAAATACTATACATTTTGGTAATCAGTTCAGAGAAACTCCACACTCTGTTAGTAGCCCTCCAGTGGTTGAAGTGGGGTTTTAATGGTGTCAGTTAGCTCAATAGAAATATCTGGTTAAAGTTTAGATTACAATGAAGTCGCTCAAGCAGTGTCACTTTGTCATTGTATTAGTAGTGAAGCATTAATGCAAGTGTCATGCTGGTGGAAATTGTCCACAACGCTTAGTGTCTTCCTTTGCAGATGTCTTCTATGTATTTCATCCAGTTTGAAATGTCTCATTTGCACAATTGTGTCACTGGAAACCAGTAAAGGATTTGCCTTTCTATTGATGTGTGAGCAATGTTTTTTTGTGTGCTCCAATGACAACTGATCCTTACGGATAACATTTATTTTTTTATCAATGTAAACTCCAAGCAAAAGCAATTTGTAGAAACACACACAATTGTACTGCCATAAATTGAACATCAATTTATGGCAGTAAAACGGTCAATCAATAACAATAGGATAATCTGGAACCACAGGGTAACGTCAATGGAACAATGATAAATTGTGACATTAAATCAACATCCAACTGTTACTGGGCAAAAACATGTTTTTCTTTAACTAAGAAAACAAAGCTGATGTAGACATCAACTGACAAAAATATCCCAGCTTCATCAGTGCCTGGGTGACTGTAATGATAATCCACTCATAAACGGGAACTGGAAGGCATTAGGAGTCTGACGCTGAGTTCTGGGGAAGACAGAATTGGACTGACTCACGACAACACGAGAAAATCCTCCCTTCTTGAAAATGTGATACAAAGTTTCACAACAAGTTATTCGTAAAGCATTTCTTACCTTGCAGGAGTGTTGTAGGATGTGGGAGTTCCTTTTCAAAGACAGAGGTGAAAGGATTAATGATTAAAGAAGGACTGCATGTTACAGCCAAAGCGTCTTCACAACACTTACTGTGTGCATGTCCATGAAGTGAACTGTGGCTGTGAATAGAGGTAGCTGATCCAGGAGTCTGAAAAAAACAAAGAGCAAACAACATTTTAATTGATAGGAGGATTACTTGTAAAAATGTATTCCGTTAAAATGATTATTTAGTTGTAAAAAAAAAATCAGTAACCTAATCTGAGTATCAAAATATAGAAGTAGTGTAACATTATTACTTTCTGTTACTTAGCATTACCTCAATATCAAATGCAATGAAAATAAATACAAGAGAAAATATTATCAATAAGATTTGTTTTTATTTAAGTGTATTACGTAAGACAACAGTAACCTTATGTTAATTTAAAAAATAAGAAACAAAGATATATAGTATCGAAAATGTGTCTTATTATAGGAAAACCTGCCTTTCATCGAGCATATTCAGGCAGTAGCATATACACCAACGATGAAACACATGAGCACACACTACAGTTCAGAAAATAAAATCTGAGCTGACAGGAAATGCTCCGTTTTAATTGAATACATACAGTTCATACACACTATTTTATAAACATATAGGTTCACCCTCTGATTAAAAAAAATAACAAAAGAACCAAAGAAAGTGAAAAACATAAACTTAATTCAGGCAGTAGGCGTATTGATTCACACCTAAAGTATTAGCCTACAGAACAGGAGTTTACAAAGAAGACATTACATCTGTTCCTGGGATTTTTTAGTAACATTGTAATCCTGCTAGTAATCCCAGATTTTCTTTAAATGTAACATGAATCTGAATAATTCTTTTTTTTATGTACCGGTACATAAATCTAAGGGAATTCTTTGTATCCTGATTACGTAATCCGATAATGACCACCTGGTCTATGAATTTGTAATTATTTAGAGCAAGTACAATCATTCTTGACCCTTAGAGATGTTTGTCTCACAAAAACATCTCGACTAAAGGTCCACTGACTAGCTTCTCCTAGAGGTTTCAACCACAGTTCAGTCTTCATCAGTGGATGGAGATCTGAGATGGAACCTCCCTGAACGCTTTGATAAAAGCTATTGATGACCTTGATTTAAGATTATTATATTGTCAAATGGTTTTAAATCTCCTAAAAGTTGCACAATTTTTTTTTACTCTGGCACAACAATTTCCTTCAGGATAAATGAAGTCTTATCTTATCTCTTAAAATCCCTTTAGGAAATAGTTATATTATTTCTGTTTTTTTAAATTAAGAAATACTTTTGTTTATAGAAGTTCCGTCAGGAGGCTGAACTCTCTCCCCTCCCTCCCCCCTGACCCCACTGGTCCTGGACTTTAACACCACACACACTCAAATCCAGCACAAGACACTTTTTTTTTACGCCGCTATGGACAGTCTTGCACTAATGTACATTCTCAAAGATATTGAAGTGGATGTTATTTTGTATATATTGATTGTTGTGCTTTTATTTAGGTGTTACTTTGTGCATATGTAGAAATGTGTCTTTTGATTGTGTATATATAGATATATACATATTTGTATATATATTTGTTTTTCTATTCGGGATTGTGGGAAACGGTATTTCGATCTCTCTGCCTGTACACACAAACTGAAAGATTGACAATGAAGTTGACTTTGACTTCTACAAAACATTAGAAGACTATAAAGTGCTATATAAATACAGTTCATTTCAAAATACTACAATAAGGAGACTTACTGTGAGAGAGGATAGACTATGACCCCTGTCTCTGGCCCACACCTGAGACTCCGCTGAGCCCATGTAACTGTGGACAACATGTTTGAGCATTCAATATTTGGACTCCTTTTATGAATTGTAGATATGTTATGCAGAGGGAAATCCACCAGGGCAAGGATGTAATACATACCTCATGGTTCTTGGACGAGGGGTAACTAGCAAAAGGAAACACATACACGCTGCTTATTACCTTAAATCAAAAATAATTGAGATATAAAACAACAAAAGCATGAACTGTAACGATTCAACTTACCTGGGGAGGTGACAGCCACAGGGAGTGACATTCTTTGATTTCTATATATGAGATAAAACGTGATTACTCAACTGTTTTAAAACATTTGAACACTAGAAGGTTCATGAGGATAGTCCTGATATGAGCATTAGTTTTACCCATCTATTTGAAACTGTCCTGGTGAAACCTTTGGAAAAGAAAAAGTATGCAAGCTATATTAGATATTTGACTATTCCTGAACATTTTGGCAACATGAACATTTTATTTTCTAGACTTTGGAACACTTACCCGCCGCTGAGAAAGGGGCTTTTTCAAATCAGCAGTCTCTCTTTTCAGTTCTGAAAGCTGCTTTTTAAAGTTAGCATTCTCTCTTTTCAGCTCGGAGAGTTGCCTTGGGATGGGAATAAAAGCGTTGCAACCAGGGTTTTTATATTCACAGCCACAGAGGAACAATAATAGGTTCTAGATTCACCTGTAAGCCTGCTCACTGACTTCCTTCAGATGCCTTTCCAGCTCCACAGACTTATGCTTGAAGTGTGCCGTGACTCTTTCCATCTGTGTCCGCTGAAAAAGTGCAATCTGAGGAGCATGAAGACTGATATTAGGAAGTCTTTCAGTAAAAATAGAACGTAATGAATATAAACTTTTGGATTATAGTTCAGGGATGCTTTTAATTGTGTCTCCTATCACTCTAAATGAAGCAATGTCTTGTTGAATGACTCACTGACTGACTATTAATTGAATGACATTTAACATGCTTCTTTAGCAATTGCACAGAGGAGACAGACCTGTGAGATGTGCTCCAGCCGGGACTGGATGAGCTTCACAGGATCTTTGAAAAACACCCTTTCTTGAGGCTTCATCTGAAATACATAAGATAAAATAAGTTGGCTGGATAACATAAGGTAATTCTCTGTTGGTGGTTTCAGACAGTAAGCTGCAGTGGAGATGTTAAACTCACCAACCTGGTCTGTGATGGGCAGATAACTGCAGGTGGCTCCACAGACACTGCACTGCTCTGTGGGAAAATACATCATTAGAAGGGGCCGGAAAATGTCTAATTGAAGCCACAATGTTAAAGAATTTTACTTAAAAAGTGAAAGCAAATTGATTTAGCGTATTAGCTGTCTTATTAGTAGCAAAGTGAAAAAAATTAATATACAAAATCAACTTTGAACATTTATTGTAAAAAAATGTATCAAGTCATTTTATGAAAAAACACTAATTGTCAAGTAATATTTTGATAGCTTTTTGTGATTTGTTATTGATGTGACCTTTTTCTTGCGTGGTACTGTGATATATTGTCATATCGATGGCGTGCCACTGAATTTAATTAAGTGAAAGTCGCGTTGTGGTAGACTTTGTGATATCAGCAAATTGTCATATCGTTTTCCAAAGAATCGATACAATATCTTACCGTGTTGTAACTTGGAATTCACACCCCTACTTACCAGATGTAATGCATGCTTCACAGCAGATGTGGCCGCAGCTGCTCACAGCAAACTTCGACCCACTCCTTGTAAAGCACTGATTACAGTGGAACCAGTCCATTTTAGATTACTCCTCTGCAAACACAAGAAGACAATTCACAAATGATAACTTTTCAGACTTTCATTATATTAATTCATTAGTTTTTACCCCTTCTTGAGGCTGAATGGGAGCATATCAGTGCAGGCCAGTTACAAAGTCTTGTGGAAAGTCTTCCAAGAGAATTAGACACTTCTGAGAGCATATTAATGCCCATGATTTTGAAATTACATTTTCAAAAACAAGGTGACGAATGCCCTATAACTCTGACAATATAGTGAACCAGTATGTAAATCGATTTAATTTGACCTATTTATTGGTTTCTTAATTTACTTTATGGTTTGTGAGCTGAGTGATTTTTTTATTTCATCTATTAATTTATTTTCTGAGGTTTTACAGTCCTTTACAAATAAAGCTGTATTGTATGATTTATTTATTTTTTACTCAATATCTTTACATTTACAATGATGTTTTTTTGCCCACAATGTATTAGTTGTAAATTCATTACACCCACACATTTGCACATAGTTATACATATAGCTGAATACTGCAATGACAAGACACACAGTTAGGTATGGCAACTTAGAGTGTATATAAAGTTAGCTTCTCATTAACCATACTGATAGGTGAATTTATACTGTTAGCCCTAGTCTATGTGTTAGCCACCAAAGTGTTTGTAAACTAGCTTAAACAATTGTTTGATTTGGCTGTCTACTGGCAAACATTAGGGTAAGAGACCGACTCAAAACTTACATTAAACTTTACCAATAAGATATCTACTCTCATGTTGCTTACATTACCTTTCGCCTTGTTTAGAAGTAGTTGAAGTTTTATGCTAATAGAGGGGTTATTTTAGCCGGCTTCATAGTCCCGCCCTCTACGCAAATAGCGGTTCTCTTTCCTGATTGGCCGAGAGACGTTTGATGACTCATGATCCCTGGGCTGCAATGGTATTAGGTTAAGGGGGATCCCAGAGGTTGTTTTTTTTAAATTATCTTTATCGGTTCGGTCGCTTGAAATACTTTTGTATACAAAAAAAATTATTTCTCTCCTAAGGTGAATAGGAGTGAATTATGTACTTAGTCATTCTACAATTTAGAGACTGTTAACATTACACGTTGAACCACAATTACTGAGTTTAGCCTTGACCTGCTTGAAGAATACAGAATAAAAATACCTACATTAACTGTTTAGTTATTGACGTGAACAACGTTTAATGTAATCCAATTGCTTTCAAGATTCATTTAATGCGATCAATATTTTTGGGAAATTGACACATCACAGGGAAAAAAAAACTTTTAAAAACAAACCCCATCCTTTATTGCATATTGCAACCAGATGTGTGCATCATTGTTGTAGCCAGAAATTAGGTCATCATGATTCAGTAATACAGCTTAGTTTAAGGGTCATTCCAGAATTGGAGGACATTTCATGTCCCCCATATAACAAATCTAATAATCCATGCCCAAAATGCTAAAACATGCACTTGTGTTCAACATACTTGTCGAGACAAAATATAAAGTTGTAGAAAAAGTAGTTTCAAAATATTTAAATCAAATAGCTCCCGAACATCCCCTAAAATGGCATTTCTCTTGTCCCCGCTTCTTGGTGACCAACTTGCATGTCAAATATAACATTTAAAATAGGGATTTTATTTACTTTTTTTGGTATTATTCTATTGATATATGTCTCTTGTAATGGTAAAAACAATTTGTTAAATCATAAACATTTTAAATAACAGTAATTTTGCACAGAAGGTGTCCCCCAACATGCATTCAACCCCGTTACCCAAACCTTTTTAGATTGGCACAGGAAGTGAAAAAAACTGTAATTCAGATGACACTCTTTTATTTCATATTTTTACAAGAGTGTGGCACCCTGACCCACTCAACCCTGTTACTGATATTATCAGAATAAAGCATTTTAATTTCAAAGTTATCTTTCTTGCATTAGATATCCAAGTTTGTCCTTGCCTTGAAAGTAGCATTGCATGCTATATCTAGCAATAATTAGAGGTTAAAGCTCAAATTAGCATGGATTTTCAACCCTGTTACTATAATTAGAGTAACAGAGTAATTCTTCATTGGAAAATATACATTTGATGCCTAGCCGGGCAAATCACTTTTTTTGATGGTTTCTTATCAGTTTTTCCTAAATACATATTAAAAAAAAATTATAAAATAAAAGGTTCATTTTTCTACAATGTTGGTCTAAATTGTCCTCCAATTCTGGAATGACCCTTAAACCGTTTCACACAAAAGGCAAGTCAAACTTAATTTGAGAACTTCAATTAAGTGGTTCAGATACATTGTTTTATTAGCAACATACAATCTGAAATGCAAAGAGACAGGCTCGCACTAAGCTTACGAACCAAAAATGAAAACTGAATTCAGATAGAAGAAACCAGTCAGCGAAATGGATCCATTCCTGTTGGGAGAACAAAGTTTTAAAGTAATCGTTCAGAACACATGAATATTGAAATACGAAACCCTTACCTTCAGGAATTCACATCTGTGATGGTAAATGGCCCAATGACTGCTTTTTGTACCATTCGAGGTTTCTCTGCAAACATATATACTTTAGTACAAGTCAACAAATCAAGTGTAATACAGCAGAAGTTGTGTACATACCTGACGCAACACTCCTCTGCCTCCTTGACTTGCATTTCGATTCACAGCAGTCACAAAGATTACTCTGGGCCAAGTTGTCCAGCAACTCCCAACTGAGTTCATGAAGATTGGATGAAAAGACAATTAAAATGGACCTCAACTCTTCCAAATAAAGTCTCCACAAAGTTTGAACAGTTATGAATGGGATCCATCTGTATCTTCAGTAGACTGGGCTAAAGCTGAATAAGTCATCTCTTGTAAAACAAATTAACCTACAATTGAAATTCTGATATATTGAAGTAATATTTTTACCCATGCCCTTTGACAAAGTGGCAGGCTTTCTTAGTGCTGTCAAGACCATTGGGATCCCAAGCCAAAAGTTTGCAGTGGATAAAGACCTGTTGAGTAGAGGGAAAATATAGGAGTCATGGCATACATTTATCTCTGTTGCCACAATAAAACCTTGCATCCGAACAAAAATGTACAATTTAGAAGGCCAATTTACCTCTTCTCCCATAGCAAACTTAAAGGTCTGAAGTGATAGGCGCATCTCCGATGACTTTTGCCTAGGTTCAAATTTTGATTGTGACGACACACTTTCCAAAAGACATCTGTTGGGTTAAAGAAAATAAATTGGCATACTACCAAAACACATTTTTTAAGTCAATGCTTATTGTCATTAGAGTACCCTTTATTGGAGATTATAGGGTACATGGTGCTTTCAGGGTGCAGCTCTGGCGTGGTAGCTGCTACACATTCCTCAAGAAGCATCAGCAAGGGCTGATGGGTCTTCTGCACCACACTAGCCATGATGGGGATGATGGAGCCCAGAGGAAAGCTTGTAGATTCAGCAGGGCCTGAGAAGTCATCTAGGGCAGTAAACAGGAAAAGAGTCATTAAGTTACAAAAGTCAGGGAGAGCTGCCATTTGTAGAGAGTTTCTCATGTTGTTTACCCACCATTCATAAGGCCAATGGTAAACTGCAGATCTCCTAGGCCGTAGGTTTTAAACACCGGGTCATAGATCTGCTGGCTGGAATACCAGTCTTTGGGCCTGCACAAAATAAAGCAGAATGTGTACAGTAAATGCTGCCACGTGAAACTGAAAACGTATTAGCGTGAGCCTGTGTACTCGCATTTAATTAAAGCTCATTATTAAAATGTTACTCCTATGGTAAAATCAATGTTTATTTATACAGCCCAATATCAAAAATTTTTACATTTGTCTCAGTGGACTTCACAGTTTGTACAGAATATCAGTATGACAATACAAAGTCATAAAAGACAGTTGAAAATAAGTAGACATTAACTACTTCCTCCAAAATGCTAAAAACAAGAGTGCTGATACTTATATGTGTGATGTCCATTTAAAACTATGGGAGCAACTCAATGGACAATGAATTGGGAAAAATGACAACAGAGTGCACATTGGGGAATGTTCTCAGTAAATGGGTACATTTTTTGTTGAGAATACTCAACCCATTCATTGTCTATGTAGCAGCTTCAGACTTTATACCTGATGACAACAAGTTTGTGACGGACTTCCATGGTGGATGGCTTTGAGAGGGAGAAGCTTATTATCAAATTGAACTTTCCCAGGCCATGGAAATGCCACATTGGAATAGTTAGTGAAGGGTCACCCTTTAGCACCTTATGTTGTAGTTGGTTTGAACACTAACCTCTCATATGCACAGACAACTGGGTGAGTGAAGGCCAAATTGTAAGAATCCTCAGAAGCAACGTAGGTCAGATCATTGCTGTACAGCAGCACATCACCGGTGACCTGTTAGAGACAAAGATCCCCCTGAGAGAGCTGTAGGAAATATAGCAGACTCACAGCCTGCAGGTTTAATATATATATATACATACACATACACACATACCAGTATCCTAAAGTTACAGTCAGTGAGATCCACATAGAAGTAGGCCTCTCCTGCTGAGAAGCTGGTTGGGAAACAGCTACCCAGACGGAGAAGCGACATGTCAGCCTGGGGTCGGCTTTCTGTCCACATCAGCGTCACAAAATCTGGCCCACAGTCCACTTTCATGTCTGCAACACAAAGAAATTAGGTTTAGACTCAACTATTTGAGTCAAGGATAATAACATGACTTTAATTGTTTCCAGTCTTACCTGCATATACCGCCATGGCAGCTGCCAGGCTCAGAAGCAGTGCACCTTGACAAAATGAAACCATCATGACTGCATGCTTGCTACTGACACAGTGCATGTTCTTATACCTTGTTCCTGAGAGGCATTCATCAAGATAACGTATTTTTTAGCTGCCCGGACTATAACAGACAAAGATTCATTCTGAAAACTGCACTGGAACAACTCAACATCAAGGACATGGATTTCAAGGCAATATTTGAAAGTAAATCAAGAAATGAAGCAAACAAGCTGATCTTCAAATTCCTCAAAAGCACTGGTCTGAGGACAAGGATTTAGTATGAACATTTAATAACTAAACAGTAGGTGGCGATATATGCTCCAAGTGGAAGCGATTCGCCATTAAAGAAAAGAAGAAGAAGATAGTGCATTGGTTGTCTTCCTGAGGTTTTGATTTAGTTTTGCTGTTATATATATTAACATTAATATATGTATACGTTGGGATTCTTTGTTCAACGTCAAGTCATGCAAGAAAAAGTTTGAGAATTAAAAGGTGAGTCATTTCTAAACAAATGATCATTTGGGGGAAGGTAGTTTTCCTTTATCAGATGTCCTGTATTCAAATGTGTTATTTTTACATCTGAAATGTTTCAGTTCATTTAAGTTGCTTTCAGTGAGAAAATATCCACACACATCCAAATATTAGATTTGTTGCTATGATGTAATCTTTTAACTGCATAAACACGTGTCTTGCAGGTCATCCCTATTGATTTTACATTCATGGCCAGAAAGTAAACTATGCTACATTCAGCTGAAGGCATTAGTGCCCAGAAAGTAAATTCAGATCAGAATTGTCTTTTCAAATGAAGCTCAACATAAATAATTGCCATAGTTGTAATACCAGACAGATCACTAATAGCTTTTGAATCTGGTGGTGTATGTAATGTCAGAATTTTATATCTTGTCCAGAGCTCAATGTCAAATGGAAAGTGAAAGAGGCTTTACTCCAACTCACATGGCCATTACAATTTGTCTGAGGACTTAAAGGTTACATTATAATTGACAGAACTTGACAGTATCTTTCAATGACAAAAGTCACACATAATTAGTAACATTCTACTGATAGGACAGATGGACACAGTTGAGGAGTTAACAGTTTTATTTATACAGAGATTATAGACAACTTTAATCTGCATATGGATGTCGTCCACCCTCTGTTCAGTCTCCCCAATCCTAGACTGGACTTCCTGTTGACATTTTTTTTTTAGCAATGTTAGTCTTATGGCAAGTTTTGAACAAAGCTTCAAGACGAAGACCATAAATAAATACTCATTAATCTTAGTCAGCAATGGAAACATCTGATGCATTGTGGGTATTTTGTTGCAATGGATCCATTATGATCAGGGGTCCCAACACAGAAGTGTGCCGGAAGCCGTTGGATTCTGAGGTGGAAAAAAAAAAAATATATATAACTTAAAATTGAAAAAGCCTATACTAGATCAAAAAGCATACAAGTTGGAATAAGAGAGATACCCCATTCGTCTCCTCTCTTTGAGCGGGTGTTGCAGGTCCTAGAACAGCAGTCACAAATGGAGCTCTGCATGGGGTCATCCAGGAGTTCCCATCTGAGGAAGCAACAACAGGCTCAAATACATCAGCATGGCTTTAAAAAAAAAAATTATATATATACACACACAGAAAAAAGCCGTTGTATGTTTCTATTAACATTTTATTATAAATATCAAGTTAATAACAGTTGCTAAAAAGGACCAAAATATACATTTCCATCTACAGTGCAGAAAAAAGTGAACAGAAAAGCTCAGGGCTTTTTTTTTTTTTTTTGATTTAGGCCCATCTCATTAGGTTGGCTAATCATTTTTTGAGTGCCCCTCCTTTTAAAAATATTATATTGTCATTCTTAAATATTTTACAATTATCATTTGTCACAATTGTTGTCTATACTTTGTTAGTTAGCAGGAGGTCATTTTTTTATAGATATATAAAAGCACAATACTGATCAAAGTACATGCATTAATCTACTTCAAGTTGGATATGTTATGCTAAAATAAGCTAGCCACCTTGGCTAATGGTGCATACTTCTTGCACATGGCATCAGTTGCATTCATTCTATTAAACTTCTGGCAAGAACATGTTCACATACTTCCAACATATCAAACTTCCCTTACCGCTCATTTTCCTTTACATAGTGGCAAGCTTTCTTGCTTTCACTTAGAACTTCGGGATCCCATGCGAGCAGTTTGCAGTGAATGTACACCTGAGGAGCACATGAAACATACATTTTAGCTAGGAACCAAATATTCTTTAGAGCACTTTCCATTTACCTCCTCGCCGAGACCAAACTTGAAGGACTGCAGGTAGAGGGTGATTGCAGAGGAGTGGTACCGCTGGAGAAACATGGAGTTTCCCTTCTCACTGTCCAAGAGACACCTGAAGAAATATCAGATAATCGATAAGGACTAAACTCCAGAAAACAATTAAATAAATCAGAGACTGGATCTCACCCCTTATTTCGAATGATGGGGTACACATTGCTGTTAGCCTGCAGCTCAGGCGTAGTGGCTGCCACACATTCCTCCATGAGCAGCAGCAATGGCTGATGGGACTTCTGCTCCACTGTTGCCCATATTGGCATGAAGGAGCCCAGGGGGATGACATTTGTCTCCGCTACCGCTGTTATTCTTTCTGTAACGGGAAAAGTAAAAACTGCTTAGTGTGCGTTTTTACAATGTTTTGCCTTTGGGAGCATGAGCCCTCACCATTTAGGAGCAGCATG
This sequence comes from Notothenia coriiceps, assembly GCF_000735185.1. Taxonomy (NCBI): domain Eukaryota; kingdom Metazoa; phylum Chordata; class Actinopteri; order Perciformes; family Nototheniidae; genus Notothenia; species Notothenia coriiceps. The sequence goes on along the minus strand of NW_011349653.1, from coordinate 7,065 downwards.
TGGAACTTCAGACCTCCTCGGCCTTCGGCAACACTTGACCCCGCGTTCAGGAAAGGAGGAATCCACCCCTTAGGTCTGAAATATATTAACAACATTTATCCCATATATCAGCTTTAAACTTGAATTTAAATAAGAAAGAAACTCCTACCTTGGATAAACACACTCGATTGGATACACATAAGATGCAGGACTCGACCTTGGTCGGGGCCTGAAAGTCAACTCATTTTTGTAGAGGAGCTTTTTCCCTTTCACCTGAAGAATAAAAAAAAAAAGCTCATTATGACATTAATAAGGCAGAGAGATATTTTGGTGAAACATGGCAGTTACATTACCAGTCTTTTAAAATTGCAGTCAGCTAGTTTGTAGTTAAACTCAGCTTTCCCCTCTCCGCTGGGCAGAACATTAAACCGGGATGCCATGCAGTTTCCGAGGAAGTGACGAGCTGCAAATGGCACCAGCATCGGATGGATCGTCCATGTGATGCTTATGGAGTCTTTTTCACAGTTTACTTTGATTCCTGCAAACAAATCATTATTATATTTCCCCATACATTCCCCAACAAAAGTAGATGTTTACATGCATGTGCTAAGAATACCTGCATTGGCAACAGTTGTTGCAAAAAGAGCCACAACTATCACACCTAGGTAGAGTTGAGTCCCCATGACTGAATGATCTAGATCACACAGGAAGTGGCATCATTTGTAGACTACCTGCCAAATTAGCTGAACGAGCAACACTTGTGTGAGAGCAGGGCAGCACTTGGTCCTCTGTCTACTTATACTGTGGTGTAATTTCACGTACTTGCAATTTCATTGTAGAGTTTTCATTTGGATAATATCTAGTACACTTATTCAAGTACATTTTTATTTATCTGCCTAAATGCCTCTTTTTTTAACTCTACTTAATTTATTTGTCAACAATTACCTGATTATTTTACATACAGCACTATTTTTAAAACAATACAATAATTCAGATGAAACTACTTAAAAGCAATTTTCTAAAATCAGCCCAACCATAACAACCTTCCAAGTCAATATACTTACATGTTATAATAGTTATCAAACCATTTAATATGTGTACTTTTATTTAACCGATAACATTATTTTATGTGTACTTTTATATAACCGATAACATTATTTTACTTAATTAAAATGTGTATTGTAATGCATTATTTATTTGGAGGTTATATTGCAACATATGTGTAATATCTGAATACATCTTTCATTATTTAACTTACAAATCTATTTTTGTTTTGTTTACCAAAGCGGAACCACTTTTCCTTGGGCTCTGGCTCCATCACGTCCGGAACGTTTAGCTTGGTACACAGGAAGTAAATTCAATTTAGCCAGACAAGTAGGTTGTAATTCGCTGGTATATCAAGTGTTTTGGTCGGTAAACAATTCTTAACATTACAATCTGTAGTCTTTTGAGTATTCAAGATGCTGATTAAAGTAAAGGTAAGACCGTGTTATTTTTAAATATACGCGTACTCTTGTTCGCTAGCTCCTAGCTGATGGTGTTAGCCCGCTAACACCAAGACCGGTCCGCTAGTTTATTTTTGGGGCAGTCATGTAATATAATCACGTTTCTCATTCTGTATTATTTTATTTTTTAATGTTTGCCTTGTGTTGGCCCAATATTGTCTTGAGCTACCGACTAGCTAATCTAGCAACATGCTGCTCTTTGGGTTAATACCATTCAGTAGCTGTTATTTGATAGCTTGCTAACTTAAATACACTAGCATGAGCAGGTTAGCAAATTATTTCGTACATTTGTGACCCCTCATTTTCTGAGGACAACAGGATGAGTTTGGGACGTACAAATACAAACACGATTATGCTGCCCACTCCCTTCATCATTGGTCAGTCGAAATAAGACGTTTGGAGACGTCACAAAACTGGTGGATTGATTTATCAATAAATATAACATTCATCGATTGCAGCCTTACTATTACAGTTCTCCCCATCTAAATATGCCTTATTGTTTCTCTTTGGTGTAACGTGTGAAAACTATTATTGAAAACTGATCATTTTCTTTTGTAGCCACCTGTGAAATTCCCATGTGTGGAATTAAAAAAGATGTTGCAGATTATTGTGTGCATTTTAAGGAACCAAAGCTTGTATTAATGTGATGCATTACCTTTCAGACACTCACCGGAAAGGAAATAGAGATTGATATTGAGCCCACAGACAAGGTGAAATATGAATCTCTCTATAAGATACATGGCCTGTATTTGCTTCACTCTCAAGGCACCGTATCATTTGTTGTTTTTGTGTAATCAAAAGGTGGAGCGAATTAAAGAAAGGGTGGAGGAGAAGGAAGGGATCCCCCCGCAGCAACAGAGACTCATCTACAGTGGTAAACAGATGTAAGTGCCTCTATTGGATCCATCTCCACTCTTCAATGCGAGTTGCTCTTATTTAATTTCTCTAACTCATCTCTCTCTTGTTCCCAGGAATGATGAGAAGACGGCTGCAGACTACAAGATCCAGGGAGGCTCCGTGCTCCATCTTGTGTTGGCGCTAAGAGGCGGCTCGACGCTCCACATGCCCTGCACACACTTGCCCTCCTTGTCATGAGTCGCTGTTGTCATCAGTGCCAACGCTTAAGGTGTCCGTCAACGTCTAACCATGTTTCAGCAAAGAGATCTGAAATCCCACGCTCTCGGGCAGACACAAAAGAAAAATCAACCACCAACAGCAGCAAGAAAGAAAAAAAAAGAGGACGTTCTAATTCCTTTGTAGATGTTTTTTTTGTTGTAAACCCACATCTGACCCGTTGATGCCGGCACTCATGCAGTACAAAAGACAGTTGGAAAACACTGTTCTTTTTGCTTGTGAATAAATGCTGAAATTGATTCAATCGTTGTCCTGAATACACTTACACCAAGACAAGCCGCTGCTGACGGTACTGAAAACAGATTTTTTATTAGAAAATGCCAAGGAACAGATTTCAACAACCAGCGAAAACAAGAATACTCATCCTGGTCTTTCTTTACATCTCTACTTTAAGGTAGTGATCTGAAACAGGTACACTGAAATCCATTTAAAGCACCGTTGTTTACGTCCAGAGTGTTTTTCTTTTAATTAGAGATCCATGATTATGAGATGAGTAATCAAATTACTGAGGTGATTCAAGATTTTCCAAAAACTCTTCTTATTGTGCTAATATACTTAAAATCTGAAATATACATCTTGTAGACAGTATCATGCCCATCCCTCTATCACTGTACACAGTCTTCATAAAATAAAATAACTCAGGAGCCTCTGTAAACAACAGACGAGGAGATACTGGTCAGGAAAAGCATGCTCGAGTCGGAATGATAAAAACATGTTAAAGAGGACTACAACCCTCACATTTAAAACCATTTCTTTGCCACTAAAAACCAAATATAATTGCATTATTTTTTGTACATGAAAACAAAAAACCTCGTTTGTTGAGGGGATGAAAGGCACAGGGGAATTAATGAGGTGAATTTTCCGAGCTGAAGGAGGCATGGTAAATCTGCAACACCTAAGGTTGTGTTTACGATCCTAAACCCTAAAATCTCTAATTTATATCCCTGCGTTTCCCAGTCAAATAAAGTGTACTGGATCAGAGCGTTTCATCGTGATAGTGGTGTGTCATTAGTACAACAAAGTTAAAATGGTAAAGGCAAATACTTCATAGGAAAAATCACTTCAAACGTGAGGACATATACCGGACATATTTATGGAGTGAAATAATACCAAAAAAACATGCCATCTTTTCCGGACAGTTTTGTTTGCAAAAATCCAAGAAAATCGATTTCTATTTTTGTATTAGAGGGGCAAATTCTAAAGCTTGTGCCATATTAAATAATGCCATCGGTCACATTTGCACGTGGATTCTAGGAGATATGGTGAGTTCAGGCTTATTAGGGTTTCTTCAGCTGTAAAAACACTAACAAAATCAGGAATTCTTAGAAACAGCAGCTTTAGACGGTAGTGTGGAGGGTGTGACGGCAACATTTTCTAAAAACTCCAGCCGTCTGTAAGGTTCCTGCTGACTCATCCGGAGAGTGTTGTCGTAGTCCTGTTTCCTGATTGGCTGCTGTCAGAGTCCGGGGAAGGTGTCGATCTGCACCGTGTCCTGAAAGGTCGACCCTCGGCTGCTGTAAGAGATGCGGACCTTCATCTTCAGGTTCACCTGCGGCACGAGGAAGGAGTTATCAGCTTGATTAGTACCGTGGCCGACAGGCGCAAACACGCTTCCACACTTCTATTAGGAGAAACGCGCTGCATTTACAAAAACATTGGAAATATAAATATATAATCCCCATGTGTGCATGACCTTTCTCCCCCTGTTTCCATTGTGTTTTGATCTTCTTGCAGCATTTTGTAATTGCAGCTTTTTGTCTATGCAGCGCTTTAGGTAAACCCTTTGCATGTTTCGTCAAGTTGGTGAAGATGTTTTTTCATTTGCATGTGTTCTGGCACATTTGTGTTTTTTTTATTTTAAACTGCCGACGATTTCTCCTGATGGAAATGTTTTTGCAACCACTGTAGTTTAGTGTAGCTAAAGCGACAAAAGTACTGTAACAATATTAATGACTGCTAAATGGCACATTCACTTGGCTAAGATGTGTTGTTCTTGCCAAATATAACAACAGGTTTGTGGGACTTAAGTGAACATTTGGAAATAAGGTGTAAATATGTGATCTAATGTTCAGATTATTTTCTCCCTTGTTGACAAATACATATGTTCCGTTACAATTGTATCCGTCCCGATAACTTAAAGGGATAAATCATGATTTTTTGATTTACTAAAAGTTATTAAATTATAAAAAAAGAGTAGTTAATGCGACAATCGTCTAAGCTAAAATACCTTAATGTACCAGGTTAGCTATAAAATTAGCTATTCATTACTATGCTACATTCCAAATCAAATACTTTTTTTTTTAACCGGACACTTTGAACTTTGACCCTCTTGCTCATAAATGCTGGCATGCATACTTTAAAATATGACCAATGCAGTAGGTGATCCTGGTATTTGAGAGCTTACTGCGCTGATATATTATGCATTAGGACAACTTTAATTATTTCTGGCATACTGAACAGTATAGTTCTATGGGCATTAACACATGGGCTGTTTTCACATGTAAATGAGCTAGCTACCAGCGAGTGACTTGTTGTTGGCAACGTGATATTGGATTTGTGCTTAGACTAACACACCTGTCGATAGATCTCCGATCCTGAACATCTGTATCGATACAGCTTGATCACACTTCTGAATGAGCTGACTCTTATTGACAAACATGAGTCACCATTTTGTGTGTGTATGTGTGTCCTACCCACCTTGTTTTGGTAGTTGAGGACGACCATCTGGGTCACCTTAGCTGCGCCTCGTGCAGGAAGAGAGTCCCCGCTGGGAGCATTCATGTTTAACTTGACACTCTGGAAGGCGGGGAGAGAGGGGGGGATCAGATTGCTTTGAAGTTTAAAGCACCAAAACACAGGCATGCTGGGGGGGAACATAACAGGAGCTAAAAACCTACAACATGCAAGCAACAACGTATATGTTTATATGACACAGCATTTTAAAATAGAGTGGTGCAGGTATGAGTCATAAAACCAGGGGATGAGTCAGCATTTGATCACTTCCGGATCCAAAGATGGCGGTTGCTAACAAGTGAGTAAATGATACTACTAAATGTCATCAAGCCCAACATTAGCCACCTTTAGCTTAGCGGTGGTGACTTTAAGTCATGCGACCTTTATGTAGTTCGTGTTTAGCGTTTCTAACTTTAGCTATTTACTCCTGGTGGTAGCATAACGCTTCAAAAAAGATATAAAAGTGGTGTTAATAAGAGAAGTGCTTAACTGAAGTAAGTATCATAAAAGTGTTTTCCAAAGATCAAACTTTCTGCAATATCTTGAAACCCAATGGAGAGATGCCATTGCCATTTGTCAAGGAAGCCCTTGTGTTGCTACTTTCCAGGTATTCCTACAAAAAGACATCATCACTGCACCACTCTGTAATAATGAGAACAGATCATTTTTTATCTGGGATGTGAAACAGACCTTGGGCACTGCAGCCTGCAGGGTGAAGCTGCTGATGTCTGAGTCGGTGGAGTTGGAGGCTGTTAGCATGACTGTCATGGCGGTGTCTGACTGCTTCTCACAACTCAGTGTCAGCGCCACACCGTCTTTATCGTACACCGGCACTAAGGGAGCTATGGAAACACATATCAGGAAATGTTTTTTTGTTTAAAACAAAAAGTGAGCAAAACTTGACAAACTAGAATGACTGCCTTGTGGTTGTATGCCTCCACCAAACAGTCAAGTCACAGTTTACATCCATGTCTGTCCAAAATGTCATCACAACACGTTTTGTGAGGTCAAAGTGACCCTTGACCAACACGGGGTGATCTTATCACACTTGACTCATCCGGAATATTTTGGAAGAAAGTCAAGAGAAACCTTTTTTTACAAATAAGTCTAAATTCCAACCATAAGTTTTAATATTACAAGAAAAACTTTACAACACGTGATACGAAGCAAACAAGGTGGCCACACAAAACTGGAAAAGATTTAGAGAGATACTTTGGTCCTGATTCTAAACTAAACTCGAGTAAGTGTCGGAATTTTCACAGAGGTTGGAATTTCCACCAGGAGGTTAGGGCTCCACCAGGCTGTTTTAGGAGACACTGCCCAATTGTTAACCAGTTTTTCGTGTTTCAGCAACGCCAGTTCGCCCAAAAACTTGTTAAACTCTCGCACAAACTAATTGCTTGGCCAGCAGCAATAACCTGAAAGCTGCATACATTAGAGGCATAGGCGAAGTTTGGGGGGGTTCCCGGGGTGCCCGGCACCCCCTGGTGGCCGGAGTCTTTTTTTTTTTTTTTTTAGTTATGATGTACAGATAGTAGGTGGCCTAGATAAATATAACTCTGGAACGCTATATCAATAAATGCAAACTCAATAAACATAATAAATTTAAATCCACAAACATATTGTCTCAGTGTGTACTGCTGTCAGAGACAGAACATTACTCAAAAATGAGTCTACACAGACGATCTGTGCAGCTGCTGCGCCCTCACACGCT
>NW_011349652.1:0-2171 GCF_000735185.1 Notothenia coriiceps | reverse complement strand
TTTCTCTTTTCTGGCTGATAGCTCCGCAATTCGGGGTCCTACAGTGATGACATTACATGTGTGGAATCTGTGGAGTCTCAGCTTTAATCAGATATCTTGTTTGTGCAATGACGATAAGTAATAAGCACATTGCTACCGTGAGTGCTGTGCAAAAGTCCGTTAGCATTAGTTAGCATTTTTTCGCTCCATGCTAATTCAAAGGCTTGGTATTACTCTTGTGTTTCTTTTAGCTAAAAATGGTTCGTATTGTTAGTTAGCTGAGTTTCTTATCGTTAAAGGGTATGGAACATTAATAGTTTCATAAATGTTAAGAAGCCCTGAGACATAGTCTCGTAAAAAAACGGTGGGGGGGGTCCACTGGGGGGACCCTCGTACTTAAGAGGTTAATATAGTAATCCTGGGTCTGTTTGAACATTGTCTGTCCTGCAGGTGCTGGAGGCGAACATGTGGCTGGTGTCGGGAGACACCACCAGCCTCATGGGGACAGGAAGCTGAAGGTGGTCCAACTGTCCGCGCTGATCAGTGTCCTCAGACTCCCCCCCAACGCTGAGGCCTGTCCCATGGTCAGCCTCTCTGATGGTGTATAATGTTTGCATGTATCAGTGTTATTGAAATACATCCTTAAAGCCACTGTCTGTGCTGTTTGCAGGAGAACATGTCAGCATTTTGTGTGGAGACGCGGGACAGGACCATGGTGTTTGCTGTGCTCAAAGATGATTGCGTGGAGTGGGTCGAAAAACTTTGTCCCAGCACGTTTCAGGTTAGAGCCAAACCCAAATGATAACATGTGTTAGTGCCTTAATCATTTTTAACTGAGGCCATAAGTACCCATATTTTCTAGCTAGTATATAAATAACTTTGTATACATTGTCTGCCTGTTTTTCCCCTCTGTGCTTCCCTCTACTATCTCAGAAAGGTGACGGCTCAGGTTCTACTCAGATTGAAATGGAGGAGAACCAGATATACGTCTCAGTAGATGAAGGTAAGACTTCTGTTCCTATGCTTGCTATCTTCTCCTCTTCTTGTAAGACTGTGGCCTGGGTCCTCCGTAGAGGAATGTTTCATAATGAAAACAGGCTTTGTAAAAAGTGTAATGTTGGACATGATAATGGTGCGATAAAAAGCCCATAGATTGAACTTAGACATGATCAGTCTTATGAAAGAAAAATGAACCACTGTGTTGTTAAACATATCACTTCACTCCCCTGTAAAATCTTTGTTATCAGGATTCTAACATTAATGCACACGCAGCTTTGCAGAATTACTGAGCGATCTGATTTCAGATTTTCAATAGGGGGTAGAAATGGTTGAGTCCTGATTCATCCGGATCATTAACCCGGATCCTAGTAATGACCTGGGAGTGACGAGTCTCCCCTCTCCGTTAACCCGAGTCCTTTGAGTCTTACACCTGGTGGCAAACAAATTAAATCTATAACTTGCTCCACTCGCTACTCTCCTTATAACATGTAAAATCACATTACAACGTACCAAAGTCCATCTGCCTTTAGCAAGTAGGATAGCTGCCAGAAATGATCGTTTGGCTCAGGGGACGCGGATCAGTGAAACTTCCTGCAGACTCGTGCGGACTCAGAGCCGTAACCGTAGCAGATCCAGAGATCCAGACTCAACATGCACGAGTGTTGGAGATTTAGAAGATGTTTAAAACCAACCTCGTCTCCGCGTGTCGTTTGGTAAGCTGGGTAAATTCGTACAAAGGAAGGGATTAAGAAACACCAGAATACAAGTTAAACAATAATCTTGTTTTAATTATACAAGGTAACAATACAAATACAAAGGAAGTACTTCCTGCTCTTTCTCCTGTCCTACCCTCTGGTCAGCCTGAAGAAAAAGAGGTCGAACCCAAGGAAAACACAGGCTTTCATAGTAAAACACAGGAGGAGGTGTGTGCGTGATTTCCCCCAGAGGTCATCTTATTGGGAGAGACCAACACATGGCCTGGTCGCCCCCAATCAGTGCGACACAGCAGAAGAAACCCGGAAACCAAAAGTCTCTTTTAGTTTGACGAAAACCAGACACCTCTTAGTGTCCGGTACGAACCTGATCTTATTTCACATCTTGCAGCCCGCACACACCCATCCCCCTTTATGGCCCTTTGTCCCTGAGTCCATCTTCCCGCCTCAGGCTACCACACACAAGTTAAAAGTATGTTT
>NW_011349651.1:0-676 GCF_000735185.1 Notothenia coriiceps | reverse complement strand
ACTATAACATATAATAAGTACCCTGTATCAAGATTGATGCAAAATAAGTGACATTTGACCTTTTTAGAGAGATTTAGAAGAAAAAAAAACACTTCTGGGGTCATTTGGGTGCATTTTCCATATCTGCCCCCGTCGGTTGATTTTGATGATTGACATCTCTTTTTAACCGTTAGAGCCAATAGAATTGAGGGGAAGTTCCTCAAATCCATCTAAGCATTACCCACTGGTGAATGAGTGATGCGTAGCCAGAATGCCCCGGAAGCGGAAGCTGTCATACACTCTAGTAGCTATTGTAGCAGCTAATATTAAATCTCCGTTATTGACATAAAAATGGAATGATGGATTTTCAGGAATCATTTCAAAGTGACACAGACACATTGGATTAACCTATGGATTAACCTTCGGCAGCGTTTTTAAGTATGTTAGGATTTTTTCGCTCAGGGCTCATTTAGACGCTTCTTGTGTGACTTGTGCTTTGTTTCGGTAAAAATTGTTTGTATCGTCGGTTAGCTGAGTTTCTTCCCATTAAGTGAGTATGGCACATTAATAGGTTTTTAAATGTTAAGAAGCCCTGAGACACATGGCTTAACAGGTTAAGGTTAACCTGGTATTTTTACTCCACTACATTTATTTGAGTTACTTTACAGATTTGGATTAATGATGTGAAATAATAAAA
>NW_011349650.1:5171-9213 GCF_000735185.1 Notothenia coriiceps | reverse complement strand
AAGAGACTGCGGTACTTTAGAGAATCCGAATGCACTTTCACTATCTGACGTGTTTATGATGCGCCAGCGGACGTCATTGTGTGCGTCTGCTGCTGTGGGGAAACTATGGAAACTACAGTTTTCTATACAACGGACTACAACATGGATGTTTAATAAGAACGAGGGACTCATCTAGAGACTCTGCACTGTGCTCTGATGCTGTTGCTTTATGCTTTATGAACAACAGAGAAACATATTCTTCATGACCAAAGTTGGAAATCATCGTCACCCTCTCCCTCCGGTCCACATTAATACAAATGATCCCAATACGTATGATTGTATGAAAAGATCTTAAAATCAATACAAATGTATTTATTATAAACGTTTGTCCTTAACACCTATCACTGTGTATATCACCATTCAAACATCTTTTAAAAGTTGAACAAACCCCACACAGCTCAGTGAAATGTTGACTTTATTTGATCATTTCAGTAAAAACTAACGTTCATATTTCTCTTTTTGATTATAATACTGATGAACGTTCAAAACAAAGCACGTTGGCAACTTACCACATACGTTTTAAAATGCTTAATAAGCACCGTAACTTTCATGATATAATTTCTCCGTCATAATCGTTTGTTTCCGTGAACGGCCGAATGTTCGTAACAACGGCAAATGCTGCGGCTGCAATGCATTGTGGGGCAGCATTTTCTCCTCTCCTCTCGGTAAGGGAGGTCCAGTGGTTCCTAAGCTAAAGGAGGTTATAAAGGAAGTTTGAAACCTCCTTTCCTATCATCTAGAGAATTGGAACGGCACTTATGGGGAAGGAGTGCGGCGCAGTGGATAAAGCCTTGGTGTTGGGATCAAGGGGTCACAGGTTCAAACCCCACTGCAGTCAGCATGTCGTTGTGTCCCTGAGACACTTCACCCCACATTTCTCCTGTGGGGATTGTCTACAGTATTGCTTTGGATAAAAGCGTTAACATGTAATGGAGTCATGGCTGCCACTGAGGGACTTCCGGGTCATTACACTCCGTTAAGAAGGTTCCTAAGAGAAACTGACTATTCGACTGCAGCCTCTGTGTTTCTAAAGCTGACGTCAGGCTCTTTATTTCCTCTCGTTTTAAAGGGCCGTCTTAAATAAGTGGCCGCAAATCCACCTCAGCTCTCTCTCTCTCTCTCTCTCTCTAAAAAGACTTTAAACAGGATGTCGAAATAGTTTGTTTAAATGTACCCAGAGTCCCGGCTGGTCCCACCCAATCAAACATGAATAAACATTTCCTGAGTGTAATTACAAATGTACAGATACTGGCACACAAACACAGACACACACACTCCAATGTTCTATAGGTACACACCCATATGATCCCGGAGATCAACAAAAATGTCCAGATGGTATCTCACCATTGTCTGTGTGCAGGAGTGTGTGTGTGTGTGCGTGTGTGATGTGTGTGTGTGTGTACTGTATGTGTGTGTGCGTGTGTGATATCTATGCCACCCTGCTGTATTATTTTAAGTGCATGTCTCAACTTGCATCTTATGTAACCCAAAAAGCCATTAACCCATACGTTCCCTGTCTTTGTTGTCCAACACAAGCAAGCAGAATGAAAACAAAGGAAATAAATGTATATCTAAATATGCCCGCTAAATTCCCTTTATAACTATACAAATATCAAATTAAATAAGAAATCATTCCCTTTATAACTTAGATACAAGTGGAGGAAGCACCAGTTGAATAATTGGCTGCAGTATCTAAAGTGAAAGAGCATGTTTTCTATGGAAGAGGATAATGTACAAGAGAAAAACAACAACAACAACAACAACAACACAAAGAAAAGGACGGAGGTAAAGTCATATAGAAATCTCTTACATTGCTGATATGAACCACGCTGTATTGGTAGCTAAATGATGTACTACATATACAAAGTACACATGTGTGTCCTACTGTATGTACTGTGTGTTATTGTACAGTGGGATCTTGATATCATGTCTCCCTGAAAGTGAGATCTCAGTTAGACACAGGTTATATACATCTACTTAAAAGTGATTCAAATGCAACATGAAATCTGTAAGAAGAAATATCTGAAATCTCGCTGACATGCCGTCATGATTCTGCAGTAAACACATTCATCAAAATCAGTCGAAGCCGGGAACAAAAACAACAAGTGGGGTTTGAACTTTTGTACTAGAACAAAAGCAACAAGAAAAAAAGGTGAATTACTGCCTTATTATTCTGAGAAGATTAGGAGCCATTAGCGTTTGGCTGCGAGTCATTACCACACAGTGAAGATCTGAGATTTCATTCAACTTTGGTTTGTGCTGAGTCTAATCAATTAAACAAACTGTATTGCTCCTCTTGTACATACTGCTGTAATAACTGTCCTGATATGTGAATCATTGTTTGAGAGGTACACATGTATTTGGTGGACTGTAGCTTTAAGAGGAGGGCAGCTCTCTCTCTTTTCTCTCTGATGATGGCAGCAGGAAATGATTGTAATTGGGGAACAGAGTGTATTGTGAGTGTGTGTGTATGTGTGTGTGAGTGTGTGTGTGTGTGTGTGTGTGTGTGTGTGTGTGTGTGTGTGTGTGTGTGTGTGTGTGTGTGTGTGTGTGTGTGTGTGTGTGTGTGTGTGTGTGTGTGGCCCTGGAACCAGATCAAGAATGCTTGTCCTTATAAAAAATCTAAAAACAAGTGCAGTTAAATGAAGCTGGTGTCTCATACTGAGCAGCAATCGCTCTGTATATGAAGCTGTATGTTTTACAGAATGTGCAAAAGGAAAAACTTCCTTTATTTTATTTATGAGAGAATTAATGACCGCCACTCGTTACAAGGCTACATACTAAAGAAACCAAAGACTTGACTCACAAAATGTATTAGACAATTATTTAAGTAATTTAAAATGGATCGTGTGTAAGTCCAAAGCTTGCTGCTCTCCACAAATATAAAAATGAATATTAAAAAGTATTCCACAGTGTTTTCTGATGGAGAAAACGAGTGTCTGATGTCCACAGCTGACGTTCAATTGACCGGACTTCTTGCTGCGGATTGATATGACTTCCCTGATCCTCCTTAGCAACGGTCTGTTCTCCTTAGCAACGTTGTGTTCTCCTTAGCAACGGTCTGTTCTCCTTAGCAACGGTCTGCTAGCGTTAACTAGCAGACCTCTGAAATGTCCAATTTGACCAATCAGAATTGAGTATTCAACAAAGCCTTGTAATAAAGTCAGTCTGATGTTCAGTTAAGCCCATCTGTTAAGAAGCTTCACATTTTCTAGAGAATTCACGGCGAATTCATGGCTAAACCGGTAGAAAACATACATATGAAGGTGGAAAAGAAGAAAGGTTGTTGTAGAAGCAACACATTTTGTGACTTTCTGTAAGGGCAGACGTCAAAATCATCAGATACATTCAAGTAACATTAAGAGACCCTATTTTATGGCCAAATTATGAATCGGCAGCGTATTTGCATCCTGTTGTGCCATTTGCGTGCTTTATCCAGGTGCCACCCCTCGCCTAACACAAACTGAGTATATCCAGAAAGTGAAAACCCTTCTCACACACACAATATCCTGTTTTTAAGCTACATGTGTGAAAGGGAAACTCTGGACTCCTTCAGAAAAGACAGCAGCGGTACGGGAAGAGTTAATCAAGCACAAGGTAGTGTAGAAGTGTACTGCAGCTAATGCATGCCATTACTGCAGAATAAAGGTTTTAGTAAGCAAACAAATGAGTGTGGGTGTTCAGTGTTCAGAATATGTGTGTGTTTGCATGTGTGTGTGTTTGTGTGTGCATGTGTGCATGTGTGTGTATGCTTGAATAACATCCCAACAAACCACTAATCAGGGTAGTTTTGAAAAGAGAAACTCACTGCACTGCCACATACTGACATACTTGGGCTTCACAATGCGCATGTGCCTACACTGTATGTGTGTGTGTGTGTGTGTGTGTGTGTGTGTGTGTGTGTGTGTGTGTGTGTGTGTGTGTGTGTGTGTGTGTGTGTGTGTGTGTGTGTGTGTGTGTGTGTGTGTGTTCAATTTGCCCTCTCAGCTGATTCAATCACACA
>NW_011349650.1:0-5126 GCF_000735185.1 Notothenia coriiceps | reverse complement strand
CGGGGGTGGGAAGCCCGGAGGAGGTGACCGGGAGACCCATATTTTCCCTTCCACCGGGTCCGTTAGGACGAAGGGAGAAAAAAAGTCGGTTTGGTCGTGTCAATGACATTCGTGGTCGTTAACTCTTAGTAGTACTCGTTGTTGAACGCAGGCACCAACAGCGGAGTACACCGAGGACCCAAGATTACTACAATAACTGGAAGTTCTCATTTTCGTCATACCTTAGGACGACCCAGTCTCGTGCGCAATGCGCCGAGATTTTGGTCGTCCAATCGTACGTGACGCGAGCAGAAGGGGAAGCCCGCCTGTCCTTCGCCTCCTCGCCTGGAGAACGACCCGACACCGGCACTCTCTCCTGCTAACGGACAGCCCTCCGAATGCTACGGGCGCCCTGCCCCGGAGCAACAGGACCCGTTCTCACGCCCGTCCTCAGGCCTTCTTGAGACGGGGCGAGGGAGGTGCCAAGGTGGCAAGCCAAGAGGGGAGGGAGGAGAGGGGGCCTGCCCCCCTCTGTCTCAGCCTCGTCCCTCGGTCGAACCGACTGGCTGTACGAAGGGGGAGAGGCAGTGGTGGTCGCGCCGTCGCACGACAATGCCTCTGCACGGTCTTTTTACGATGACCTGCGAGTTAGTCGGCCTGCCCTGACAAGCTGGGGTCCAAGGTGCGGTACCACCTCAGGTACTTCTGCCGCGCTTGTCCCACCTGCCCGTAAGCGGTCGTACATGTCGACCGAGTCAAGCCGACTCGACGGTGTCGCCGTGGTTGCGGGCGTCCGTCGCGCCGCGGTGTCCTCCGGCGTTCGCCTATCTTGCGGGGTGTCGTTGCGGGGCCGCCTGACGTCCCCGAGGCAGGGGCAGAGGCGAGGGGCGGTGGGGTCTCCTGTCCAAGAGGGCCGCAGTAGTTTTTCGAGGGGGAGACCAGGAGGGTTCGGAGGCTCCTTGCCTCGCCTTAATTCGGCCGACGTGATTAGACACTAATTTTATCTGTCGTCCCGAGGGACGTCTGTACTGTCCCTTCGGACCGACCAAAATTGGATAGCCAATTATTTGGACCGTCTCCGAGCGCCCGTAATGAGACAGGCTCTATGCGGAGGATGGTGCCGAGTATTTGGGTACCCCGCGGCCATATTCGGAGTACCACCCTGTCGTGACGTGTGTGGAGGTGAGTAGGGGGCTCCACATGTGCGGAGTACTACCTGTCGCCTCACTTGCGAAGCGCACACCTCCAAAAGGAGCGTCGGGAAAGCGGAGTGGTCCGTCGCCGCCGCTCCCGTTACGCACCACGAGCAGTTGGTACTATGCTGGTAATGTCGTGCTAGTGTTCTTCGGTCTTGCCCCTTACTCGCATAAGGTCCGACTCACGGGGGTCGCCTTCGCGGGCGTCCGCGGTGCCGCGGTCCCGAGCGACCGTCTTCGGACCGACCAAAATTGGATAGCCAATTCACATTGACGTCTCGAGCGATTAATTCGGCCGAACGGTGATTAGACAACTAATGGTCGTCCCGAGCGACGTCTTCGGCCGGGCAAAATTGGGAGCCAACTATTGGACGTCTCGAGACGCCGTAAGGAGACAGGCTTTATGCGGAGCATGGTCGTGCCGGAATTATTTGGGTCAACTCGCGCATATTGCGAGCACACGCCGTCTGACGTGTGTGGAGTAGGTAGGGGACTCGCACATGCGCCGGAGTACTACTCTTAGCCTCACTTTGCGTCGCACACCTCCGAAGGGAGCGTCGGGAAAGCGGAGTGTCACCGCCGCCTCGGTTACGTAGTGTCTCTTCGGTCTTGCCCCTTACTCGTCATAAGGTCCGACGTCACGGGGGTCGCCGTCCGCGGGCGTCGCGGTGACCGCGGTCCAGAGCGACGTCTTCGGACGACCAAAATTGGATAGCCAATTTATTGGACGTCTCGAGCGATTAATTCGGCCGACGTTGATTAGACAACTAATCCCATCTGTCGTCCCCGAGCGACGTCTTCGAGGCCAAAATTGGAGCCCAATTCATTGGACGTCTCGAGCGCCGGTAAAGGAGACAGGCTCTATGCGGAATGTGTTGCCAGTATTATTTGGGTACTCGCCGACATGATATTGCGGAGCCCCACACCTGTCGTGACGTGTGTGGAGTAAGTAGGGGACTCGCTAACATGTGCGGAAGTACGTACTCTCGGCAACTCCACTTTGCGTCGCCACACCTCTGAGGACCGCACCGAGCAACGGTACGCTGGTGTCTTGTAGAGCCGGTACACCGCGCGAGAATCTCACAAAGAGTCCTCAACCGTCGCGCCACACAGGACTACTTGTCTACCTACTGTCCGACGTAGTCGTCTCCCTATTCAGGACGTCCAACGAGAGGGTGGGTGTCAACGTTCACCCTATGTCCTTTGTGAAGGACAGGAGGGTCTTCGATGACAGAACGGCGAGGTTAGGCTCGACGACCTTGAGGACCAAACTTTCTCCTATAAAGGTCCCAAGGAGTTTCCTCCTTTTAGTCCCCAAAAGTGAGGGCAATAAAAAGATTAGGCTTTTTCTGACCCCCCTTACTCCTGTAGGAGCTAGACAGGTCATGAACGCGTGTACGACTGCAGTTTGTCCACGACCTTACAAAAGTGGTCCTGCTGACAAAAAAAATAAGGGTGGGCGTGGACTACAAGTGTTTCAGTGCTGCGTGGGGGCGCAGGGGGATTACCCAATAGCAATAGCCTTAGAGGGCGAAGTCATATACGAAATAGAACTGTGTTGCTCAGTGAGGTAAGGGACTCTCTGAGTGTTTCGATAGTTCACTTTAGTCTAGTTATCTCAGTGGGTCTCAAACGGTTTGGTAATCATTTATTAGAATAAATGAAAAAACATTTATGAAATACTATATGACAGAAAAACAAGAATTTGGAAGAAGTTTTTGCGTGGCTGTGTCTTTAGTTGAAAGCCCAGTGGCGATCTGTTCATCTTTCATACTGATCATACACTCAATAACTTTGTTGTTATTAGCATCTGGTTAGCTAGCTGTGCTAAAAAATATAAGAAGCTTTTTCTACAACCAGTGAGGTAAAGGCACATCTTTATATCATCATTATAGTTATAAAGGAAAAACTGGTATAAAATACTATATGACAGTAAAAAAAAGTTGTTATTAATAAACAAGAATACAGTTTAAAAGGGGAGTGATTTGTAAAATATCCATAAAGAAAAANTGTATGTGTGTGTGTGTGTGTGTGTGTGTGTGTGTGTGTGTGTGTGTGTGTGTGTGTGTGTGTGTGTGTGTGTGTGTGTGTGTGTGTGTGTCTGATTATGTAAAACAAGAATACCGTTTAAAAAGGGAGTGATTTGTAAAATATCCATAAAGAAAAGTAAAATCTGTGTACAGTTCTGTTTCATATGGGTGTTGAGAGATGTATCCATAGATCTCTTAATTTAGCTCTCAAAGTGCACTTCAATATTTTAATACAAATCTTCCCGGGGGAACATGCCCCCGGACCCCCCTAGAGGATGTGAGGTCCACCTGTACACATGAACGTTTCTGTTTTTGGTTCACCAAAAAAAATCTCAAAGGTTGGCAGCCCTGTATATATAAGAGCAACTTATCATTGAAACTCCTAATAGTACATTCAAGACAATGATTAATAGACACATGAATGCCTGTAACAGGGTAGACATTTGCCAAAATTATTTGACAGAATTGTCCTGAGCTGGACTGTATTTTCTTCTTATAGTTTTAAAAACCCATCCTTCAAATTAAATAAATTAAAGATATCATTCACAATCAAAATGTTTTTTTTTCTAATGACCTGGCTGAAATGGTGAATGTTAAGAATGACCCCAGCATTCAGAACTATGAATGCTAGATGTTGTACAACTATAAATTAAAGTCAACATTTCACATTGTTTTTGACAGCTGTATGGGGTTTCTTAAACGTTGTTCAACATGTTTGAATTGTGATATACACAGTGATAGATGTGTAGGCCTAACAACTTGTGAATATTTGTAATTTAAGGTGAGGATGAGTGAGCAACCATGAAATCTCAACCCACTATAAATCCAAAAATCCAGTGGGAATCACTTACAGTAGTTGCTTATTGAGTTGTTCATGGTAGTTCACATGTGTAACAGCATAAACCCTTTACTGTCGGTCGTGACATGAAGTAAAATCTTCATCTGAAACCAGATGTTTTCCGATTCTTCTACATGCTTTTTGAAAGGTTCAATAAAACAAGTTCAACTTTAAAACAAGACAGACCTCAGAATTTGATTTGAATAGATTTACTGAAGCTCAAACGAGGTACAATAAACCGAGTCGGTCTGCAGAGCAACTGAACCCAGAGTGAAATAACTCTCACATTCATAAAATTCAATATCTGCACCATATGTGGAGCTTATCAATTAGCTCACTCTCTCTTTCTGTTTCTGCTGACAGTATCCACCAACTCGGCATGGTCCTAGTTATCCAACATGTTTCCAGAGATAATGGTGTCTGGCTCAGGCTGTGCAGGTGATTCTATTCCCACACTCCCACCAGGGTTTCAACTCATCCTTACTTGTCCCTCATTACTCTCATATACGATACATTTCAGAATATTTGTATTGGTTACAATCATCAGAATTTGGTAAGAAATGTTTTCTCACATTCCATCGAAATCCAGGATATTTAAGGGAAGTACGTTTGTTAGCAGTAGTTTTCTCCGCAATTAAGCATAATCTTTGCATTTAGAAATATCAAGATGATCGAAAGTCTGAGATCTACATTTGACCCTCCACTAGCAAGCCTCATGTCCAATACTCTTTGCCTTGTTATTTTGTTATCTAGGGTTTAATTGTATTTACTGTTTTATTTCATTTTGTTACTCTTTCTTTATTTCAATGTTATTACTGTCAGTTGAGCCCCGAGCCTGTTTTTCAGGCCTCAGACTCGAAAATGACATTCCCAGAACAATTGACTATATCTTCACTTCTAAAAGGGGTAAATTAATAATCTTGTTTCTCAAGGCAATGATAAACCTGTGAGTTGGATGTAGAAAAGTCAGAATCAATATAGAATTGTTTTATTTTAAAGTAAATTCAGATTGAACATAGTAAAAAATTGTAGTGTCCGTCCAAAAAAAAACATTACTTATAGTGAAAACTAATCTTGAATGAT
>NW_011349649.1:0-3978 GCF_000735185.1 Notothenia coriiceps | reverse complement strand
CCCCACAGCACCGTTTTCCTTAAATGATTTTCACTTTTCCTCTTCTCTCTCTTCCCATAAAGGCAGAGGGAGAGTGTTAGGGAACAGTTTTAATTTGTGGCTCCGGATAGCCAACACTTTAATTTGCAGGTTCATTTCATGCTCCATTCCAGGAAACATGGACCAGAAATTCTGAGAAATGATTGCCTCCCTATTAGAAAATGACTGACCTGGAAAGGAAAGGAAAATTCTCCATGTTTTATTTTTCTCTCTCTACCCAGACAAACAGCAGAAGTTTGATTTGACTTTCTTCACTTCATCTTCTTTCCTCACATTTTCCTACGAGACTTGTTTGAGAAGTGCGGAGCTGAAATTATCCAGTTTCCCTTTTCTTGTAAACACTTGATGTATCAAAACTTGTGCACACACACACACACACACACACACACACACACACACACACACACACACACACACACACACACACACACACACACACACACACACACACACACACACACACACACACACACACACACACACACACACACAGCATGCATGTTGACACAGATAGCAGTATAATATTAAGGTTAGAAAGCCTGATACTTGGGCCTAAATGAATGAATTCATGAGTTATCTGTTTACTTATGGGTGCTCTCCGACTGTGAGCAGCTGGTAAACACAGCGAGATCTCTGAGAACAGATGTACTTAAGAGACAAGCATAAACATTTATTCACTTGAAGCATAATCACACATAGATACAGACATATGCAACCATGACCCAATTTCTTTATGCATATCTACGGTCGGACGCCTGCAAGGCCTCCATTTACTCCTTCGTGTTCTTACATCTTCATCGCAGAGGGGAAAATAAAGGCTAATGTACTTATAACCTGATGATATGATTATATAACGACTGTTTCTTCTCATCTAACAGCCTCTCTCCCTCTGTGCCTTTCTCTGGGATGATCAGTGATTTATGTCTTTAAAAGGAAGTATTAAACCAAAAGCAACGTGTGAAACGAACTGTGAGATTAAACTAACCCTCCTCCACATCTTTCTCGCTCGCCCTCCTGAGCTCCCCCCCCCCACACTCTAAATTATCTGAGAGCTGTAATTAAAAAGTGCACTTTGGTTCTTGCATGGGGC
This sequence comes from Notothenia coriiceps, assembly GCF_000735185.1. Taxonomy (NCBI): domain Eukaryota; kingdom Metazoa; phylum Chordata; class Actinopteri; order Perciformes; family Nototheniidae; genus Notothenia; species Notothenia coriiceps. The sequence goes on along the minus strand of NW_011349649.1, from coordinate 2,849 downwards.
TAACAAGCGGGCCACCACACACACACTAAATTAGAGATAGTTGAAGCTCAACTAATCGCCGTGTGATAACATAACGGGTAATGTGAAGAAACTCAACATTATACGTTTCCGAATTAAAATAAATAATGACTGCAGTATATTTTATTGTACAGTATGTGTCTAAGTGTAGTCGCACAGTCTTGATTCTCAGCCTTAAATATATCTTCTTATGAACACAATCCTGCGTGTGTGTACGAGGCACACATTCGAAAAGAAGAAGATCAAAGATGTTCTCTCCACACTGGTGTTGCTCCAGCGCTGTGGTACCTCATTTCAGAAACAGCTCCGAGCTGATTTTGTAGTGTACATGAAGTGAGATTTACTGTCATCTTCCAGAAACAAATTCAAACACAAAACCTGTTTATTCACCAGCAGTTAATAATGCTCTTGATGGTTTAAGATTATCATATGATTATGCAGTAGAGAAAAGTTTTGGGGTTCAGAATGTTTGTGACATCAAGGTAAACATTCAGCACCGAGAGATAACAAGCTCACTGGATGCAGCCTCATCCACCTTAGCTTCAACTTAATTACCTTTCAGCAGTCGGTAATACGTTCCCTGCTTTCCATCCAAACAAACAACAGCTTCTAAACACCAGCTAAAGCTCTTTAGACAAAGATGTTTAGGCTTATACTGCCCATCATGCTGCAGCCTTGTGACTCTCAACTGTTAGCTACATTTTGTAACACCTGCATGGATGTGCCATAACAATCCTGTGATTCAAACTGCAGAAAAGAGTCCCTCCTCGGTTATTTATTGTAACAGTAAAGTACTTCCTACCTGACACTTTCCCAGCTCTCCTGAAGGCGCATACAAACTCAATTTTGTCATCCCCATTATTCAAACCCATTCATATTTGTTATCAATGGTTTGAAGCACATGCTGTGCAATCTCCTTTGGATTGTTCACAATAGCTTTGCTACAATGGCTTGGTAGATACCAGACAATCCAATCCCAGGTCCAATTATAAGCATCAAGAACAACCAGTGTGTTCTTATGATGTGTTCATCATCTTGGTGAAGAAAAGACACGTAAATCTGCATCGCTAAGAACTTAAATGATTCCCTCATGCATTGCTCGACCTACAATTCTCTCAAACTGCTTTTTTACAAAAGGAAGGAAAAATAACTCCGGTTTCCACGGCTTCACAATAAGACTTGCTTCAATTGCATTGTCCCATATATAATTTAGAACGTATGGAACTCTTAGAAAATGTACCTAAAACCTATGCATTAACACCGATTACAAGTAAAGTGCATGCTGCTGTGTTGAGCCGCATCCAGAAGTATGGACCGTATTGCAATATAAAAAGCATTTTCCTCTTCCAGAATTGTTAAGTAAAGAGAGTTTCTTGAGATGCAATTATTTGTATGTATTTTGTGTGAACTGTATGTTGTGATGTGCATGGTGAGGGTTGTTTTATCTGCCTCTGCCGAAGACACATTTCCATTTTATGTAAATGTATGGCAAGTAATCTGAATCTAAAATGGTTTTTGAAATTATTTTAAACATATCCATACTTGAAGCTTAGACTTTGAAATCCTTACCACATAATAGTATGTGTGTGAAGTGTGTGAAGTGTGTGAATTAAGATAAGAGTTGTTGAAACATAGTGATTCGAGGCCATCAGCAGAATTGAAGGGCTTAAAGATTGAGAAAAGTTGGCCTTTTTTTCTGCTTACAGAAATCTAATATCTGTCCCTCTCCTGCTGATATGAGGTTACAGTTTTTCTCATTTTCTGTTTTCTGTGTACCTTGTTTCTATAGAGGATGAGATACATTTATAGTTGCAGCACATGTCTCCACAAAAGTGCTGAAAAAAAAAAATAGGTAAATCCACCCACGTGAACACAAGCTAATACACTGGAGATCATTATCGCTTCAACACCTTTATCCCTGTGAGAAATAACCACACACACACGCACACACACACATATACACACACACACACACACACACACACACACACACACACACACACACACACACACACACACACACACACACACACAATTGAAGTTGAGGAAAAAAAACATCCACATCATTAATACGTGTGATGTGGAAGTTCAAATAACACACATACACTCAAACAAGGGCTAACACTTCAGTAGCTGTGCTCATGAAGTGGTGACATGCTGTGACCAGTAAGGGGCCATCCTTCTGCTTTAATGGAACCTGTGATTGCGACTCAGTAAGCCAGGCTGCCTGTGATTGGGTGATTGAAGTAAACTAATGAATGACTGTGTAAAATAAGCCAGAGACTTATTCTGGTCTGATTAATGTGTTTTCCTCAATGCCAATTAAACACTGATTACACAAATTAACAACTCTGGGCCACCGTAATCACTAAGTGCTCACACAGGGACTGGCGTTGATGGAAAGGGCTTCAAAAGTAAGCGCACACACACACACACACACACACACACACACACACACACACACACACACACACACACACACACACACACAGCTGTAAGGTTCCTCCCATTACCATCTCAATGAAGCTAAATATAGTCCGACCCCCTTCATCTCCTCACATCAATCGGTCTGGTTTTGTCGTCTTTCTGCCCGTCTGCTTTTCTGTTCGTCTGACCCAGAACAGCGCTAATTCTGGGGCTAATTAACAGGTTTAATACTGGTTGTTTATGTTTACTTTGAGCATCACCTCATATACATACATAGATATACAGGTTAAACTCATGTACAAGGACATTTCAGGTTTCATGTTCAGGTGTATATCAGTATGTAGTGTCTGTACTTTAAAGAGTCCTCTCCTGCTGATGTTCAGGTGTATATCAGTATGTAGTGT
>NW_011349648.1:0-7359 GCF_000735185.1 Notothenia coriiceps | reverse complement strand
AGCTGAGTTTCTTCCCGTTAAGTGAGTATGACACATTCATAGTTTATTAAATGTTAAGAAGCCCTCAGACGCTGTTTCTTGCAAGATGTTGTGCCCGCGGGGGCCGTGGGGTTTAACTGGTTAACTCACTCTCCTAGCCTCAGAAATCCAGGGTTGGTTATGCCATACCAAAATGGTTAACTTCGAAACATCTAATAATATGATGTAAATTTGGCTGATGAAAACCTTAATTAAATGGTCATTTTGGCCCCGCAATGTGAAATCCATACAGACCTGTATGATAATGAGGCGACCCTCAAGGGCTCCTTTGACTCTTTCATGGCAGTTTTAGCACCTCTTTCCCTCACTTTATTCTCCTTCTGCCCTTCCTAATAAAAAAACTAATGTCACAACAGGACTTAGAAAAGCTTGTCCATGCTTTTATTTTCAGTAGACTCGACTACTGCAATAGTGTATTCACAGGGCTGACAGAAAAATCCATCAGAAAGCTGCAGCTGATCCAGAACGCTGCTGCACGTGTCCTCACTAACACTAAAAGAGTGGATCACATCAGTCCGGTTCTGAAATCTTTACATTGGCTTCCAGTCGGCCAAATAATTGATTTTAAAGTTCTATTGCTAGTTTTTAAATCATTACATGGTTTAGGACCAAAGGATATTGTTGAACTCCTGCATAATTACGAGCCATCAAGGTGCCGCAGATGGGTCTGCTATCGGTTCAGAGAGTAAAAACAAAACATGGAGAGGCAGCTTTTAGCTATTATGCCCCGACAATCTGGAACAAACTACCCAAATCATGCACGTCCGCAGAAACGCTTACTATTTTTAAAACGAGACTAAAAACATATCTCTTTGCCGCTGCTTTTAATTGAGATGCTCATATTCAAACTACAGTATGCCTTTTAAACATGTATTGTATACCTGTGGTGTTTATTTTTTTATTATCTTTGTAATGCATGTTGTAAAATTGTATAATGTGTTTTTAATGTATTTATTCCTAAAAAGTCTTTTAATTTGTTTTGTAAAGCACTTTGAATTGTCGCGTACAGAAAAGTGCTATATAAATAAACTTGCCTTGCCTAATGTCAAGGCCTTTTTTATGCCCTGCATATATAAACAGCCAAACATACAGTACTATAGGTCATCTTGTGAGTCTGTAAAGATGCATGGATATCAAGCAGAGACATTGAATTTTTCATTGTTTTCCAACAGAATGCTACTTTGTGTGAAAGACCTCACAAGGCAGCAGTTTCATATTTACCAAAGGGATACATCGTCCGGTATTTTACCGAATAATTTCTTGACTAAATTCTTCTTTATCGAATTCTTTGTTCACCTTCCTTTTGATTTCTTCTGGAAACACTTGTCCTAGAGCAATGTTGCAAATCCACTGGTATTGCAAACAAATATGCTTACATGCAAAAGAGATAGAAACAAGATTAATAAATAAAATATGAATGAAATGGCCAGCACAGTTTATAATGTAAGAGTTGACATCCTAATACATACTGGCCATTCAATGGGTGTTCCATCACAATCAGCCTGAGATATAGATGTAGTGGGCTTCTTGTGTATCAGACAGTGCCTCATCAATCTTAGCGGCTCTGTCCCTACAACAAAAAGGAGAGGAAAGCAAATTGCTGTATTTAATTAATGCACTGCCTCCTTTGTTACACTGCTGCTCAGCATCTTTCAGTCCACAGTGAGAGAGGAGGTACAACAGAAACTCATTCACACAGCGCTGTTCACACACAGCAAACACAAAAGAGAGAGAGTGGTAAAAAGATGGAGAAAGAGAGAGGGTCTAAAAAATGAATGGCCGAGCAGAACGGGCTGCATCCATCGGCAAACTTTATAATGAATGTCTAAGTTTGGCAAGCATGATGGATGAGTCGGGAATGGTGTTTGTCACAAATGCAATCTTCTTTGAATCGCTCTGCTGTTTACTAGTTCAGGGCAAGGCCTCATGTGCAGTGCTGAACCAGCTAGAGCGTTACCCTAATCATGTCATTAACATTTAATGATCTGACAATTAACTCAACGACTACAGAGCACATATGTATGACTGATATCTCTTATCAGCGTGTGTAAATGTTAATCTTGTTAGACTTGTTTACAGTTACATATTGGACGATTAAGGCAAAGCCACAGAGTATTAAATTAGCTTTGAGTGGTGTGTTGTAGCTGCGGAACTAAGTTGACATAACATTTATACAGTACGGGGGTCCCTGTGTGCTGAACCTCACAGCTGGGCTGAGTGAGCTCACTGTGATCGCTCAGAAATCAGGTTAGCTCAGTCAAAAATCTTTTGATGCTTGTACTGAGAGGAAAAAAACGTTTTATCCAACATAATTCATGGTGTATCTCTTTAAGTGGCAGGAAAGAAGAAATTCTGTGTTGGAATTTAGGTATTTGACCCGGTGTCAAGAGATGCTGCGTTACTTGTCTGATCAAACAATGAAATGCGCAATACTTAATGCATTGAATGAGTCGAAAAACATACAGTTTTCAAATTTGGGTTTGACCTTGAGATCCACTTGATTTACACTTGACTATAAATGATCTTACCACACATTAGCCATGGTCCTGTGTTTGACTTTGCGATTTTGCAATTGACTTAAAGGTGCTTTTTGCTCTTAAACAAGTACATGTATGAATATCTATCTACAGTTAAATCACTTCTATCATATACAATATGTAGTTAATTAAATTACAACTCAGATGAACTTTTACCCAATTGTGGTGAAGAAGCTCAAAAGTCTCTAAAACGATGTCATTTTCAGAATTTCTTTCTATATGAGAGCTGATGTCATGGAATGCTGTTGGTTGCATTACATTTTCTAATAACTGCCCACCGCTGCTGTCCGGGCAGAAGGTCTCCTCCAGTCTGCTCGGTCCAAAGGACGAACAGCAGGGTCCATTTCTCAGAGATGTGGGTGGCCGGCTGCTTGCCCACCCATCAATATCATGCAAGTATGTTGCTGTGACCTGCCATGCGTGTCCCCTCAACTTAGATCAATAACATGAACAGATTGTACACCCCCCCACCTCCACTCTCTGAGGGATTAGTGTGTGCCTTTTCAACATCATTATCATATATCCCCTCTTTGAAAGGGCAGTGTCAGCTAGGCTGTTGGAACCCTAAAGCAATTAAATTGACAATATAAGATCTGTGAGATATAATGGAATAGATAGTAGTTTAGTGTAACAGATGATGGAGCAGTCACATGATCTGACTGAGGGTTATTTTAATAAATTTTATTGAATATATTTCTCAGTAAAGACTCATAAGATAATTTTAAAGCATTGTGATACATTTGTGGGATAACAAAGGCTATAGTGGCACACACATCAGCTGAGGTAAAAAACACTAAAACCAAGATGCAGGAAATCATCACTCACACACACTGGGTCAAAAACAACCCAAAAGGAGACGCGTCAATTCTCAATGGAAAAGAGGGCACGTGGGATCAGGGGGGAATGAAAAGAGAGGAAGGAGAGGTGTTCACCTTGAGAGTGCTCATCCATTACAGGAAGGCTGAGGCCCGCTCTGTCACACTGTCACAGTGATGCCACCTCTACACCACCCGAAAGGTCACCTAGCACTTCATTGCTCTGCCTCAAACACAAAATACACACACACACACACTCCATTTGTGTATTTACAAAAAAGCAGATGAACACACTCCCATCTGTCGCCCTATCACTGACAAGTCGCCGCCGCAGCCACACAAACACAAATAGGCACAGATATGCAAACAGCTACTGTTATGGTGAGAGGGAGATAATGTTCCACCTGTCACTTTTAAACAAAAACGGAAAAACATTTAAATATGTTGTACCGTTTAGCATGGAACCACTCTTCTTCTGGACTGTGAAAAGGAGTTTACCTACAATTCTTTGCATCCCACCAACATTTTTATGTATGACCTAATTTACTATAGATCTAACCTTGTTGTGCACAGTGCTGTTTTGGTCTCAGCCTGCTCCTGTCTCTGTGTTTGCAAAGTGTATCAGGTCTGCAGGGAGCACATATTATATTTCTATATATGAAATTACACCTTATGAAAGATACAGAAACTATTGAGGTGCTTTTGTGTGGATTCCCATTGTAGCACATTTTACACACTGACGTTAATACTCCTTTTACACTGGAGTAAACGACAGAAAAAAACTTGTTCAGTTTATGGATGAATAACCGGGGCTCCAACCAGCTCCACTATATTACACTCTGTGTCTCATGTGCGTCGTTATAACTACATTTTGGTTATTTCATTCTAGATTTCTGTATTCATTTTTTTTTGTTGCCGCAATGTATTTATTTCTCTCCATCCATAGTCATTTAAAGTAACGACAAAACGTAAATCTGAAAACAATTAGAGAAACAGGAGGTAGCTTTCCAAGTGAAATAACAGATTGTTGGTAAGAAAGAGTGAGGGTGGAAGACAGTAGTGTAATGAAATATGTGATTTTCTGTTCTAAAAATAGACACATTTCAGGTTGGTCAAACATGATAATCAAAATTAAATTTCAAGAAACTTTTTTCACCAAATACATACATTTTGGATGATTGGACATTTGGGTGATAATGTACCTTAAGCTGATGGATAACGGCAAAAAAGCACCACAAGAAGAATAGTGTATGCACTTTAGCATATTCAGTCTCTAACAAAATCACATGGATAAAGTGTTTGTAATGCATGAACTGTGAAGAACAAGACTTAAGAGAGGGAGGTAAAAAGAGTTGCAAAGGTTGGCGAAAGAGGAGTGAAGGAGTGAGAGTGAGTCAGAGAGGTGAGAGAGGATATGGCAGGCGGACTCTGCTTCTTTAGGATCTGGAGAGAACAGGTGGTGTTATGATATCAGCGTGGTGCTTTAGAGGCTGCCGAAGCACAAATGTTCATCTAAGCGGCCAGTTAGCGGTTACCTTAGCATCTGCTTGCAGAGAAGAGCCTAGCAGCAGGACATTTAGGACCATCAATAACCCAGTAAACCTGCCACCTTTCTGCAGTATGGAGTTCAACAGACTGCATTTTAGGGTTGCTGGGTCCGAGATCTATGGAATCAGTAGACTACTTTGTTTATGAATAATGACACTTTTCATAGTCTGGTTGCTTATAAATGTTGAACTTTACCATGAGGCTATATAAGTTTGACATGTCTCACTACGTCATTATTATTTGGAGCCTCAGTACAAGGTGTTTCTGTTTATTGTTTCTTTAATGCCTCAAAACAATGTAGGTTTCAGAATAATCTTTGCTGATAAGACTTTCTTTTAAGTTGTGTTTTTGGATGGTCTTGTCAATACTTCTAACTGTTTACTATCCCATATCTCACTTAAGGGGAACTTAAGTGGAATATATCAGTAGAAATAAAAAATACACAAGTACCTAAAATGTACATAACCACAGTTCTTTAAGAAATCTACTACAGTCCTCTTCATGAAAATGACAGGTTGATGGTAATGCACCTAAAATGGATGGATAACTGCCAAAAACAGCAAAAGAAAAAATAATCTATGCAATCACAAACACAAGTGAAAAACAAACTCTCACTCTGTCATTTTCTTGGAAGCATTTTAATGCAACTTTTCTTTTGATCCAATAGTTATGTGATCAGTTTTTCAGTGCTTTCTGCTTCTTTAATGCCTCAAAACAATGTAGGTTTCGGAAGAAGAAATCATTTTAATAAAAAAACTTTATCTTAAATACAAAATGTCCCCATGTTTCGCTGGACATATTTTCATTATGTTATTATCATTACATATTTTTGCTCTTAATTATAACAAGTCTCATGTGACTTTCATCATATTGCCCCGCAGTGTTCAATAGCTTTGATGTGCAAACAGTTTCCATCCGCATCATTAATAATCCACACTAACAGTAAATGCTGCCAAGGGTATTATAGCTCAATAATAGGAGACCATATACATCATTATGTAACCCCCTTATTAACACAAGAGTTACCATAGCAACTAACACATAACTATTACAAAACCGTGCTTGATTGAAATAATGGCACAGCTGGATGTGACTTTAAACATTGTAAGTGCTCGGATTAAAAACTCTTATTACAGGTAATTCTTTGTTACATTCAGGAAAAAGTCAATTATGAGGCTGTCAATTATAGTAATTAGCTAGTTTAAGTGCATGTAGTAGGACATTTTTCTACAGGTCCAGTCAATTCTTTGAGTAAATATGTGCTGCGAATGAAATAATGACATATGTAAAGAGCACCAACTGCAGCCCCAGAAAATAACTTCAATGTTGGATAACTATGCAAAAAACTATTTTAAAATGTTAAAAAAGCCAAGCCTTTCTACAAAAACTGTGCATGAAAACTACGATATTAATGCTAGAATTGTGTTTCTTTCACATAAACTATGCTTAATGTTAGTCAACTAAAACACTTGGATTAACTTAAAGGTCTCCAATTATACTATTTTTAGGCATATATTACAGGTCTCAGATATATAAAAAACATGTCTATGAAGTATTTTGCTCAAAATACCAAACAGATCACCCATTCTAGCATGCCTCATACCCCTCTATCCCAGCCCTGTTAGAGAAGGGCTGATTCTGGGTCCGTAGCTTTAAAAAGAAAAAAAGAGGAGAGCTCATGCAGGATAATTCTACCCAGATACTCAGCTAAATGCTGCCGTGATTAAACGCCATATTATGCTCCAAACTAGGGGTGGGCGATATGACGATATATATCGTCGAGAAGATATTAGGTCTCCACGATATGCCTTTTCAGAGATATCATATCTATCGTGATACAGAGAGTCACTCAGTCATAGAATGTGAGTGCTGCAAGTGCACCAGGGTAGGATTTTCATGACGGCCATGCTATGCGATGCGAATATTCTCACCCTAATCGCTGGAGTTTCACCGCGGCTGTCAGCTGTGTTTACCCCTGTCATTCAAACAGGACGCGCTGGAGAGGGGGCGGGGCTTATATCCATGTAAATCAGGGGTCTCAAACTCAAATTACCTGGGGGCCACTGGAGGGGGAGCCTGGCTGAGGTTGGGCCACAAGTACTCAAGTATTTCTTAAAAAAGGGTGTTTAGTATTAAAAAAAAAAAAAAAACGGTTCCAATTTTCTCAATATTTATTAACAGTTCATCAACAGTTCAACAACATTCTCAAAGTGCATAAACAGAACATAAATAAATTCCTCTGAAAAAAAAAATATATATATATTTTTTTAATTTAACCTTTTAGAAAACAACTGTTCCAACCTTCACAGTATTTATTATTACATAACAGTTCCTCAACAGACATTTATTATTATTATTAAATTTGTATTGCACTGTCAACAATCTCAAAGTGCATGAACAGTAATTATAAACATAAATTC
>NW_011349647.1:0-4949 GCF_000735185.1 Notothenia coriiceps | reverse complement strand
ACCTGAGAGATACAGCAGGAGAACACGCCGTCCACCGCGGAGAATAAACAGAAGGGCAACCATGGCAACCATGCTTCGGGGTCTTCTTCGCTGCTTTTGGTGTATTTCGGGCGGCAGCAGCGCCACTTACAGGCCTGACATATGTACTACATCGTTTCCAGCATTTCCAGCGGTCTAGTGTGAACGGACACGTTAATGAATCGAATGCGTGTGAACGGAAGCCTTTTTTGCGCTTGCGTATGCGTTTTACCGTATGCGTCCTTGTGGGGCCGGGGCCTAAGCCAAACTATATCCGGTCACAGAGATCTGCTATTTTAAAGTAAAGTCAACACATATAGACCCTAAATATAGTCTATATTAAGAACGAGAAAAGTCTTAACATATATATCCTTTTTTGTAAACATATGACAAATGTGTGAGGGTGATGACGTCAGTGCATCGTCCTATGTGCCAGGGCTTAGCCCCGGACAGCCCCAGCCCAATTTAACCCCTGGGTATTTGTGAGGGAGCATATAATATGGCATATAATATGGCATTACCCCGCTGAAGCTCACCAAAGTTTAACATATTTCATAGTTCAAAGTTTTGTCAATTGTTTTGTTTATTGGTCAAATACTGGTTTCTAATGGTTTCTGAGGAGTTTTACTGGAATGAAAGAGCACAGAGTCTACAGAAGCAAAAAAGCAGCATACTGCATTAAACCTGACCTTCACAGAGAGGCTGAAGTTCATGTGGAAAGGAGGCTTCAGTAGTCTGTCTGCACTCTGTTTAGTTTTGCTATCTTACAATCACTATAGTAAAGTGTGTTGCCAATGTAACCGGTTAGAACTCAAAGTTGCGATGAGGTCTTAAAATGTATGGAAAGGGTCTTAAAAAAGGTCTTAAAAGGTATTAAATTTGACTTCAGGATTCCTGCATATACCCTGAGTAAAGGTTCTGCAAAATGTCACTCAAATAAAAGTAAAAAAGTATCGGCATCAAAATATACTTAAAGCACCTAAAGTAGTCATTGTGCAGATTGGTCCATTTCAGAATAATATATATGATATGTTTTATAAAGATTTATCATGAAAGTGTTCTCAAAGCTGGTAAAGGTGCAGCTAGTTTGAATGACTTTGTATACTGCAGGGTAGCTTGTGAATTTACTCCAGGTGGAACTCAAGTCTGATTTAACACTTGATTATGTTTCACATCATTAATGAAATTCTGCTTACTTGAATACATGTAGACCTAGTTACTTTACACCACTGACAATGATGATATACAGACAGCAGCTCAGTTAAAACATGTTTTGCTCCTTTTGATTGTATAGTGAAATGAAAAGCAAACTGTGATAATACTAACGGTGTACGTGTGGACTGTGCAGTGGTGTCAGGAGGCCTCAGCAGACCCACTAAGGTCCGCCTGACCTCTCAGGACATGAACCTGGTCCTGAGCTGGGACTCGCCTGCAGGACCAGCCGGCCTGCTCTACACAGCGGAGTACAAGTGAGTCAGCCGCAGGGGGGTTAAGTAACTTAGTACATTTACTCAGTTACTGTACTGAAGTACAATTTTAAAGGGACTTTATTTGAGTATTTACATTTTTGCTACTTTGTCTTTTTTACCAGGTAAATTATGTACTTTGACTCCACTACATGTATTTAGTACCCTGCACATTTGGATCTTATATTAACAATTATTAGATGCCATATTTGTCTATAAAATATCAGAAAAATAATTGTCACAAAATATAGTGGTGGAATGTAAAGTGTATTTACTATAGTATCGTACTTAAGTACAATTTGTAGGTACTTATTCTAGTGAGTATTTTTATTTGACAGTACTTTATACTTGTACTCCACTACATGTATCCAACAGCTTAAGTTACTTATATGATTCTGTTTTCTTCAAGTTTGTATCTTGTTGGTCGAATGCACTTATTGTAAGTCGCTTTGGATAAAAGCGTCAGCTAAATGAAATGTAATGTTACTTGTAATTTAAGAGTCAGATTATTAGGTAATAACAAATTGAAATCAACTCATACAGTAAATTACATGTTATAATAGGTTGGATGCCGTTTGATGCTTATACTTTTGTACTTTTATTCCAGTAAGATTTTGAATGCAGGACTTTTACTTGTAGCAGAGTATTTCTAATATGTAGTATTGCTACTTTTACTTAATAAGTACTTATTCCACCACTGCAAAAACATGACATCACAAATTCTCAGTGCAAGAGACAAGGTGGTTTAAACTTTTAAATACATACAAAACTTCTTGATTCCTCATTTCAGATTTTCACTTCTTATGAAACTGAGGGTCACTCAGCGGCACCCAAAGCTGGAGAAATATCCAGGGATGAGGGTCAGCATTTAATACATTTTAGAGAAATCACCTTCTTTTACTGTTTAATCTCTGGATTTGGAGAGCTGCATAAGGTATGTGAATGCTGGATTCAAACAACTGAGGCGTGATCAAGTTTGAGTTAGTCCATCAATACTTGGATTCCCATTATTTTAACAAAAACACTGCAGCTGTTGGTCAGGTAAATGTTATGTGCATTTGAACACTGTCTGTATCTGCTCCATCTTTCATGCTGGTGTGTTTCTCTGCTGTGATTAGACAAGCAAAACAAAATGTTCATGTTTCATGCTGATTCATTGTTAAATGTTCTGGGTTTCAGCCAATTCATCTTAATCGTAGGCAAAGTATTTGTTTTGGAAAATTGGTGAATGTGGTGTGAGAGGTGGCTGGATTGATAATATCAGTTTTGTTTGTTTGGACTGAGGCTCTAACAGACAGATTGTATCAGGAGCATCATTTAACTGACAAACCCACAAAGCAAACACCACTCGCTTCCCCCCCAACCATACCTGCTCCACAGAGAAACTGTGACCATGAGCCCTCCCTTTTATATCAACAACAACATGAGCGCTGTTGCACTAAAGTACCGTCTCTTCTCGGAAAGAGGACGCTGAGTATACACAGCACACTGTTGACAAAATCTGAGCTACATTAACCTGGCTGTTCACTGTGCATGTGTGAGGGAGGGATATATAACCTGGCCTGGGGAGTAACATAATACATGTGATGGAATATGTGATCAGTATACAAAAAACTGTAATACCTTATAGTGACATCAAAAAGACGTAATCAGATAACTGGGGATTAATAGCAGGATTACAATGTTACTAATACATACAGTTTCAAACTCATACACACAAAGCAGAAATCAAATCTGAGCTGACGGAAAATGCTCCATTTTAGTAATACACACAGTTAAGCTCACAAACACTATTCAATTAACATATAGATTCACCTGCTGAATTAAAACAGAACAAATGAAGCAAAGAAAGTGAAAACCATAAAGCAGGTTCAGGCAGTAGGCCTATAGATTCACACTTAATGTATTATCCTACTGAACAGTACAGCTCACATAGAAGAGATAACATCTGATCATTTTACAACAAACACTATGTGTTCTTTTTGGATTACTAACACTGTCATCCTGCCAGTAATCCCCAATATCTAAAATTGTAATGTGATTACGTCTTTTTAATGTAACTGTACGGGAATACAGTTCCTTTTGTTTGTTGTTAAAGGATCTTAATGTAATCTCCGATTCCTGTTAAAAATTAGATTTTTCTGAAATGTTGTTATATTTTGTCTATCATTTAAAAAATGAGGATGTATTAATAGGTATGTATTACATTACATTATATGTTTGTCTGAATGTATAGTTTCTTAATACTTAGGTGGGAAAATCTGACTGTAAGTCATGTATGTATGACTATAATATATACAGTCTATGGTCACAGCCCAACATGGTAATCACTGCCCAAACCACAACCTGTGAGTCTGAAAAGTGAAGCCAAAGCAGAAATGCCTTAAACCTGCATTTTCCTCTAATATCCAGCAGGGGGCAAAAAACCCTACTACTGACTTGATTTAATACCTCTGTAAACATGTACTGACAATTGTAGGGGTTCAATCTTCTTTCAAGTCTCCTTCACTTCAGCTTTATGTTGATTATGTTAATCATCGTCCCCTTTAGAGTAAAACAGACGGTAAAACAGTGTAGGCCTATCATGCTTTAAGCTGCAATCACATAATACACGGTAAAACGACACAGGCCGCGGCCCCACGAGGACGCATACGGCTATGGGCTAAACGCATAGGATTAACACAAACGCAATCGCAAAAAAGCTTCCGTCCACACTAGGGCTGGGCGATATGGTCTCTAAATGATATCGCGATATTTACTGACTATATCGCGATATATATCGCGATATTCTGAAATGTCCTCTAAAAAAATAAATAAAAATTATTTAACCCCTTGATGTTTACAGTCACGCCAGTATGATGATTCTAGTAGTCCCTGCAACATATGTCTGCATTAAAATAATCGACTAATAATGAAGAAAATGAACACATTTGTTGCCATAGTAATTTATGCACTAACTACATTACTACTTGTACTACAACATTTGAATCATCAGTTCTTCCTCATTTTCCTAATTTTCATAATTGAACAACAGATAACACAGAACGTATACAAATAACAAAAAATATCAGAGAAGAAGAACAATAAGAACGAACACATCGATAACAACGCTTCACAAACACTCAAACACAATTGTTGCAAACACTGAGCACCTTGGCTGTGCATTTGCCACACACAGCATCCCCACACTTGACACATTTGCAGAACGTTTTATTCTGCATGCAGTGCGCCTTCACCATGCAGGTCATTCTCCTGCGCTCTTCTGCACCAGCACCGCTGAAGGGCAGGTCCGCAAGTGGTGGCGCTTTTGATGCCATCCACTCAGCGCGCAGCTCGTGTGCCAGCTGGAGCATGAAGTCCCTTCTCGGTATGTTCTCCTGGCTCATGCAGCTCCTGTACAGCACCCAGGCATTGATGGCAGCGAGATCCAGCAAATTATAAAAGCAGCAACGGGCCATCTACGCG
>NW_011349646.1:0-1924 GCF_000735185.1 Notothenia coriiceps | reverse complement strand
CCACAGTGTCAGAAAATATATCAGGAGACAGGCCATTACCCAAGGAGAGCTGGACAGGGAGGTAGAAGGGCAACAACTCAGCAGAAGGACTGCTCCTTTTGGTGAGGAGGAACAGGAGGAGCACTGCCAAAGCCTTACGAAATGAGCGTGTAACTCAAGTGCATGTTTCTGACCGAACTGTCAGAAACAGACTTCATTAGGGTGGTATCCGGGACAGACATCCTATAGTTGGATCTGCTTGATTGGCATTTGCCAGATAACGCCAGATGTGGCAGCTTCACCTTTGACATTCTCTTTACAGATGAGAGGTTTTGTGGCGTGGCTAGGTTAAACTACCTGCAACCTCCTCCAGCATGACCAGTTTGGCCGTGGGTCAGTGATTGTCTTGGAGAGGCATATTCTTAGGGTTCACAAAAACACCTTCATGCTAGGCAACGGCAGAAGTGATTGCTGTCTGGTGCTCTGATGAATTCTTCCGACCCGTCGTCAGACTTTACGCTGGTGCAGTAGGTCCTGGTTTCCTACTGAGCAGGGAACATCCAAAGTTTGTAGGCAGCGATAGACTCTTATTGCATTATTTCTATTCTATTTGTTTTTATTGTATTTACTTTTACTATTTTATTGTGTTGCTCTGTTGGAGGTGCCTGTGACCTAAGATTTTCATCGACATAACTACACTGTGTACGAATGACAATAAAAAGCCTTGAGTTCCTGGATGACATTGATTACTTTGACTGGCCCTCAAGTTCCCCAGACATGAATCCAATTGAGTTCCTCTGGGTCGTTATGTATCACTTCATCATTTGCTGTAGCGCCACAGACTGTCCAGGAGCTCACTGACGCCCTGGTCCAGGTTTCGGAGGAGATCCCTCAGGACCCGTCCACCGTCTCATCAGGAGCATGCTTAGACTTTGTTGAAAGGAGAGCTTGTATTTCCAAAGTAATGGGGCTTGAGAACAAAGGGCCTTTCATGGGTTCTGGGATAACAGGCTGTCAGTCAAAAAAATAAATAAAAATGTGACTCTTTTATATATAGAAATGTATTTATTAGGTTTCATGAATGAATACATACAATCATTACAATTTGATAGACAGTAGTTACTAATAGATCAGTTTCATGGAGCAGACCAGCTGAAAGTGAGATTTTTAATTGGAAATGTAGTTTCATTGCCGTTTATTTATGAAGATTTAGGTCTTAGTAATGTTGTTTTCTACGAAGACTATCTCTTAGTTGTTGAGTATCCCATATTTTGTTCTGCTTTGCTTGAATATCAGAGCTCATTTTGCCAAATACCTGTCATCCGTAGTGGCTGCTAGCAATTAAAAAGCTTTATACATCAAAGTATTTTGTAATCATTTATTAGTTACGGCCAGTAAGT
Source organism: Notothenia coriiceps (assembly GCF_000735185.1). Lineage (NCBI taxonomy): Eukaryota > Metazoa > Chordata > Actinopteri > Perciformes > Nototheniidae > Notothenia > Notothenia coriiceps. The sequence continues at coordinate 545 of NW_011349646.1, read as the reverse complement.
GCTTCTGTTGACATTTTCAAAGCGCAGACAGGCCAATGAAAATTGATGCTTTTTAAATGTTTTAATTAGACGAAGTAATGATCTGTAATGCGGCATTTGGGTGAAAGCATGTATCTGAAACCCCGTTATTTTTCAATCCACTTTGCCTTTACTTCAAAACTTATTTTTAAGGTTTCTTCAAACTTGATGGCCCTCCATGATAGGCGTACAGTTTGTTAACATGGTGATAGCTGAGGCTTCGCTGACATCTCTGAGATTCAGCCTGCAGGCAGGGAGGGCCCGGCCAGCATCAACAGCGTTCAATAATTCATATCCCGAAGGCCTTATTACACACAGTCCTAACTCACATAGCTGGCAGGGACACGGCCATTATCTGCCGAACTCACATCCATGCAACAACCAAGACATGTGGGTGTCAGCTGGAGGAGGAGGAGGAGGAGGAATAAGAAGAGAGGGTCTCATCCACATCTGTAACAAAGTGATTTTTAAATGCTGCAGGCAATCTTCAGCTAATCTATAATAGATAACCAATAACCAATTTCCTC
>NW_011349645.1:7775-16291 GCF_000735185.1 Notothenia coriiceps | reverse complement strand
GCACCAAATGGCCCAAAACTTCACAGGTTTGGTAACGATGCAGCCATCAACGCATCTAAGCGTATTATGGGATGTCATCAAATGCCGTTGGCATGGCGACAGATCCTTCGCCATCAAGTTAGTTCAAAAGTTTGCATTTCAAATATTCTGCTACTTTTCCAAGCCTTTTTTACTTTCTTTTCTTCTCTCATCACACATTCAAGCCCCCAGTGTTCATGTATCATTTCAATCTAAATTATTCACTTTCTTCTTACACATTACATTTCAGCATAGCAGTTTAGCGTCAGCTTTTCAGCATAAAGCATTCCCACTAGCAATTTCTTCAGGAATTGCATTCTCTAGTTTTCATTGCTGTTGCCGGCCACTATTGCTCATGTAACCTACTACTGCTGCGCCCCCTGTAATCTCAGATGCACCCGGAGTCATTTTGTTATTATCCGTGTAATCTCAGAGGCACCCTGAGTCATTTTGTTCTGGAACCGGGCCTGTACATGGCCATATACTAAACAAACTACAGAGTCCATTCCGTGTCCTGTTAGTGTCCTTCCTCTCTGCCTTCTTCTGGTGATTATCTGACGTCCAGCTCTCCGTCTTTTAACCTCTTTTCCGTTCTCTTTCTTGATCCTCCTTAGCAAACTTCATTATAGTCCTTGACAGTGGTCTGTACTGTATTAACAACGTGTCACATGTTAAGAATTTACAATCAGAATCGAATATTCAACTAAGCCGTGTAATACAAGTTGTTAGTAGCCTTAAGGGCCTACACAGTTGTTATGCTATACCACATTGCCCTTCATTGGGTGTATAATGAGCTGCACTAAACTACATTTCAGCATTTAAAATACCTAGCCATTCTTTAACGGTTATTTTGGTGAAAATAACTAAAAAGTAACTAAAAAGTAGTGTAACTAATTACATTTCAGAGACAGTAATATTGTAATGTAACTTATTAATTTCAAAAGAGAGTAATAAGTAATATGTAATAGATTACATTTTGGAAGTAACTTGCCCAACACTAACTTGGCAATGTGACTGGAAAGTTGAGGTTTGCCCAGTGGAAGTCGTTTAGATGCTTCGTACATTAACTACCAGCAGGTTTGAGGACATGGGAATCCGAGGTCTGTCCCAATCCTACGGCCTTCTCCAGTGCTGCTTCGCACATCAGTGAAAAGCTAGTGCTAAGAAAGGCTCCCATTTGAAAACCCTAAGTTGTCATCATCTTTCCCCATCAACAAAAGCAAGGTCTCAAGGTAAGTGTGACAAACAAGGAATAAAGTTAAGAAATATAGAATTTCAAACAAAATACATTAATAAAAACACCCACAAATGTGTGCCTTGTGTGCGCACGTATGTGTACATGTGTATCTTCCCTCAGGCAGATTGACAAGCTTATCCAAACCAAGAGGGTGTTTCAGAGGCAGATGGTTCTGGTAGCTCAGGCTTTGGCCTCCTGGGATTTCAGTTTGGCCCATAATTGGACCAATTAGTCTGAGCCACAAATATTACCATGCCGTACGGGTACAAATCTACCCACAATACATACACACAACAAAGGTACAGAAAGAGGTAGATGCAAACACACAGCTCAGAGTTTTGATTGACACGCTGGCTGGGTAAGTAAGGGTACAGAAAAAATAAATAACCCAGCACCTTCACACACACAGTGTGAGAAACTTGTTCTTTAATTCAATCTTCACTTTGATGAATAAGAGAGTATCTCCAGGACCCTTGGTTTATCATGCAGCGCTGGCAGCCAGTAAAAAGAGGACTCAATAACACAGCTTGCAGAAAAAGAGTAAAACTTGAAGTCATTACTAGACAAAAAAATTCGATACAGAAGCAGAAAGTCTGAAAGAATCATGCAAGGGTTACAAAAAAGCTAAGCAGGAGATAAGTCTTGGATACCGAAGGTTGGTCTTAGAAACACTGGGAAATATCAGGGAACAAAAGGTTAGAACAAGACGGACTTGCACAGACAAAAGGGAGCACAAAGACAACATACACAAGTGAGGAAGGACAATAAGGGACAGGTGAAAATAATCAGACTGGAAGGAAGGGAATCTGAAACAAGCAACAAAGATGAGCACCAATAACAATTATTAAGAATCGGAAACAAGAAAAACATAACCTTTGATGGTACCTGCTGAGTCTACTGAGTACCATTTGTCTCTCTCTGTTCTTGTCATATATTTTATCTATTTATTTCATTTAAGGGACACTCCCATTACTCTTGCACTGTTGCCTTGAAGCTTATCAAACAGAACAAGCCCAGAGTTATCTTCAGGATTTACCCTTACCATTACAATCAAGATCCAATAAGTCCTGTTTCTGCAATGTTACCTGGTCTGTTAGGCTGTGTCAATTGTATTTTCAAATACGTCACTGTATTATTGAGCTGGCATCTATCAGACAAAAATTGCCCTGATGGACCTCAACAACAGGATACAACATGCACGTTTGCATGCAACATCTCCATCATAGACATATTACAATATGTAAATCTTGAGATTACCTAAGACTGCCTAAAACATAATTTGGAAGTCTTCCTAGAAAGAAAGAGAGAAAGCGTGTACGTCTGTTAACCGGGCACAGATCAAATCACCGATCAGGGCATGGTGATATTTAAATAACCCAAACCTTCCTTAAAGAAATACATATAGTTCAGATGGGGCTCCAATGAGCAGGGACCTTACATGAGCTGGGAAAACAGAGGAAACATGTCTCAAAAAGAACACTTTAAGAACTGTAAATCTGAGCTTCAGGCTGTCAAGACCCACAGGTCAGAACAAGAGGACTCATACATCTGAAGGAAGGTGGCCAAACACTGCTGGTAACACTGTGAAGACTTCAGAAGCATCTGGGAAGTAATCATGGAGATGCAGATTCAGCGGGGGATGATCCATGCCCACTCAGGAACTGTTGAGTGATTCAGCATGACAGGACTACAGTAAATATCCAAAAGCTACTACAAATACATGACACCAAAACCAATGTGTTTGTTACCCTTTCCTTGTATCTTTGGAAACTTTTGATGGCACGTTTTTTTTAGGATGAATTAGGATGCTTTATTTATAAGACATTGTACTCTTTTTGTAGTAATTTAGTGTCTCAGTTTAATGTTACTAGTCCCTTCTTGTTTGTATTTTGTATTTATATTTGGAATACATGTTTAGATTTTTGTGTCAGTGCAGTTACATTTTTAACTATTTGAGGTGTGTGACATAGTGATATTATGTAGGACCTATTCAATAAAGCAACACTTGATGAATAAGTTAGATTGAAGTAAGGGATAATGTCGAAGGGCGTTGTTGTTTCATTCATTTCCGCCTTGCTGCACATTATCCAACTTGTTACACAGCCACATAAATAAACCAATAACTTCCTGTCTGTCTTCTTCTACTTTTCCCTTTAGTGTTTACTTCGGCCCAATCCCAAACCATGCCCTACACCCTACACCCTACACACTCCCCGTCCGTGACGGAGTGAACTCTGTGGAGTGACACTCGCAGCTCAATGAGGCTCCCTCCTGTCAGATGAAGGGAGTAAATACAGCTGCAAGCTTTGGGACAAACTGCCCTCTCTCCGGCAGAAACAGGAAATGCCGTAACTGTATGTAAATACCAGGTTAACCTTAAAGTGATGTTGGTGGACACATTCGATTCCTGTTTTGGATAGTGTGCCAAGTGTTCGAATTACCCATTTGCTTTCGGGGGAGCCCTATTTTTTTGTGCACATCCTGCTACTAAATATGTCACACGCACGCTCTGTTGACTGGCGCAGCAGTGCGGATGCGATCAATTGCTATAAAAACACTCTGCTACAGGGGCGGACTGGCCATCGGGACGTTCGGGACGAATCCCGATGGGCCGGTTGCCCGGTACCGAAGTGGGCCAGTCGGACCACTCGACGCGGCCCACTGTCCCACTCCGATCGGCCCACTTCGGTACAGGTGAAATTGTAATCAGCTTAATGCTTGCCCATGTATACGAGTGAACGTGGATCGCTTTATTTAGTGATCGGATACGATCGGAAAAACATTCCATGTAAACGGCGCTATTGATAGGTTGTCAAACTTGTCAATCAGTAAAAAAAGAAAGGGTGGGGCTGAAAAAGCCAGAATGAAAAAACAAAAATTGCTACAGGAAGATTCTGGAACATTTTCGAAAATCACAGAGCTGTTTAGTAGAAGGGCTCCCGCTCCCAGTCGCAGTAATAAGGAGGAGAATGAAAAAGAAGATGATTAACCACAGACCCGGCATATAATGACAGTAGGTGCAGTGTGCAGGGCTGTGTTAATTTATGTTAATGTTAGCAATAGCATTAGTTGACTGAGAAAACCGTCATGAAAAAAGTTTAGCAATGTTACGACTAGTGTAATATGCCCACGGCTGTGATTGACAGCCTGGACAGCCAGTCAGAAGCTAGAATGCCAACCTAGAGAGCCAATCAGAACCTAGAACGGGCTGCAGGGCTGGCCAGACTATTATATTCTTCATAAAGTTAGATGCATTAGGATAGAGTCATATGCTCATGATATTCCAAGTTAAATTATATAATATTATAATTTTAAATAATTATATTCAATAATATTAATATTCAATAATAAGGACACATAGATGTGTTGCCAATTCACTATTGCATTCATTTTAGTGATTGACATTATTGTGCATGATATTGATATCATATTGGTAATTTAATTGATTGCTGATGTTCTTCTTATGCAGTTGACCCTGAGGAAAGTGAGAAAGCTGCAGGGTCCAGTACAGTTCATCAGGTCCATCTCTTTTATTGTATGGCTTGACTCTGGGGAATCTAGCGATAACAGTATACAGTGGGCTATATGAGCATAGTAGATGTATAATTTATCTGTAGGCTACAAGGGTGGCCCGCATGCGTCTGAACGTCCCGGGCTGAATTTGTGTCCCAATCCGCCCCTGACTACTACAGACGGTATTACTGCCAAAGCACAATAACATTTCAGAGAGAATAAATGACATGAGGCTACCGTTTCAAAACCAATTGATAGCCATAAGCCAAAATGTATTTAATTGCAACAAACAAAACAAAGCAACGACATCAGCTGCTGTTGGGGACACATGGTAACGTTTTTCAGATTTGTATAGGCTACAGTATATAACATAGACACGGCGGCCTCAGAATTTAAATGAGTTGAAATTAATCCAAGAAAATAATGAGACTAGCTATCCAAAACGAATGAGTTATTATTGAGCAACAACAATGAATGGAAATGTTAATACTACACTACACCACACAGGCCTAATCCAAAAGGAATTCGAACTTCCACGTAATTCAAAATTTTATTTTATTTTTATTTTGTATGTGTGCATGACATGTGTGTCATAGCCTCTTTTTTTCAGCTGAAGGGGAAGGAAGGGGCTTCTTTAGGACCAGCCTGGAATAGGCCATACTCATAGTCAACAGCTTTGTCCCTATCGCTTCCTGACTGTCCCTTCACTTCTTCCCTGTCACTCCCCTGTGGGTGGATTGCTACAATGGAGGGAAAACGAACGAGAAGTTACAAACATGCAAGCAGGCTATGAAACCAAAGTGTTTGTGTGTGTGTGTGTGTGTGTGTGTGTGTGTGTGTGTGTGTGTGTGTGTGTGTGTGTGTGTGTGTGTGTGTGTGTGTGTGTGTGTGGTGCTGAAAGAGCAATGCCGAGCCTATAGATTGATTAGACTACGCAAGTCAATCAGTCTGATAAAAACCTAATAAATCACACAACCAAAAAATAGATCAACAGTAGGACTGGGGCCAGTCCAAACAAACACAAAGCTCAAACAGTAAAATTGACTCTCTTACCTTACTGTAAAAGCGACCACAGGGACCTGGGCGGCTTCTTCTTGGCTTTCGGTCCCGGAACCCAGGATGTGGAGGGTTTGTGGCCAGCTTTGATCCAAGACCGTACAAATGGCTGAGGGTCGAATTGCTCCAGGGGGGGGGGCCATTGATGTCTACGAAGAGAAGTGAGAAGAGGCTCTTCTCCCGCAACTTGCTGCGTTTGTCGGTGTCGGTCGAATTGACGGCAGAAAACCCCCTCCCACACTCAGCTGATGTAGGCAAAAAGGTCTAACAGTTTTTGCAGGGCTTTCCCTGGAGATTTATTCTCTAATTTGTAGACCCGAAACTCCTCAATGGCCTCTCGGGCCGGTTCCCCCAGTACTTTTGCCAGTGCACATACTTCATTCTCCCCATAGAGGATCAGGGCGGACCAGGTCCGGTTCAGGCAGTCGCTTCTTCAAACTGTCTATTATAGACTGATAAAACTGCAGACGGTTTATATCTTGGGCCTGCTCTCTGAGAGCTCAACATCCTTGAACATGCCAGTAGCAATGCCTTCTTCCACTTTTTGTGCGGACTTTCCGCCACTGATTTTCATAGCTGTCAACACATCGATGGTCTGCTGAATGTAGCAACTTGCATATACCAAAGATGTTTCTCCATTCTGGTGAAAGGTGCAATCCAGTGGATTTTTCTGCGAGCGGCAAGGAGATCAATATCGTTTCTCCCCCCCATTTCGAACACTGTTCAAGCCCCCACTAATCATGTACCCTTGAATCTAGCCAGCAACACCAAGTGGTTCAACTGTGGCGCTGCGTTAGTGTGTTAGTCTTTCAAACTGGAGGTTGCGGGTTCAATTTCAGCTCTTGCAGCCAACAAGAGTTCCACCCAAAAATAATAGAAACCAGGAAATACAAACACTGCAATATACCGTCTTTAACAGAAAAGGCAAATACCAATCGGCTTAAATTGCGGCCCTTTAAAGTGGTGCTGCCCCCATGTGGTAAAAGGATGAATTACATTTGAAAGATTTATGCTGTTTGAGAGAGCTAGCGGGCCATAAATAATAAATTATGAGACAGAAGCTGCGCGCCGTATTAAATCTAGCCGGACTGTGGACATGCCTTTCACTAGAGTGTCCCACATCTTTATACCCAATGTGTATTCACTTTTATTTCGGTATCCATTACTAGTTCCTGGATAAAATATTGTCTTGATATCAGTCACAACATTCCAGTACAGTGTCTTCATGGAGTGACTCAAAGTCCAATACAGAAATATTTGAACGTGTTCATGTCACGGCCCGTCCACACAGCGGCGTGCGTTGACACTTGCCGGCGGGCGTGTCTGAAACTTGACCAACAACCAATCACATGAATCTCCCGCCCCTGACACACAAGCAGCGGTTTGATTAGCTAGAGCTTGTACTGGCATATGATTCGATTGGCTGACGCTTCTGCCGAGGCGTCAAAAGTTGAACATTGCTCAACTTTTGCAGCGAGCAACGCCAGCAACGCTCCGCGTCGCTTCCCACAATGCAGTTCGGCGAAAAGTGACGTCACCCCATTCAAAGTGAATGGTGAAGCGTCAATGCACGCCGCTGTGTGGACGGGCCGTCATATATCCTCAAATGTGATTATGATCCAGTTGTCACCCGTCCTCCCTGTGTCGATGTTTCTGTTCATGCAGTCTCACTTTTCTCTTTAAGGAGGAGCTGTCAAACCAGATCTCCGCCCTGATCCACAGCTTCCATCACATCGATGGACGTAAGTTTCCATGTCAGGTTTCATAATACCATGTGATGTAATATGATGCATGATGATGATGATGATGATGATGATGATGATGCTGCTGTACCCTGCAGAGCTGTTGTTCCTGGAGAGCTTCCTGCAGACGTTGAAGAGGGAGTGGACAGGTATCGACAGGCTGCGGATGGACAAGTTCTTCCAGGTTGGTGTTAGGAGATACTCGATGACTTTCACGTGTGGTAGGGGGGGTTCATGCCCCTTTGTCCTGTGCCAGCTGAGAGCTGCGGGTCGGCAGTCCCTCAATCGTAGATTTGAGTCAGTGATGAGAGCTGTTGAGATGTTGGGTGTGCTGGGCTGTTGATAAAAACATGGGCATGTCAGTTATTCCTCATATAAGGCTTTTGTCAACGTCCTACTAAGGCGAAATCACATCTGGTAGCCAGTAGGGCTGTACTCGACTATTCGAATATTCGTCCGTTGGCCAACTATTCGGGTTTCAATTTCCTTATTCGGATATTCGTTTTTTTATTTAAAAAAAAATATATATATATACCGTAAATTTCGGACTATAAGCCGCGCCTTTTTTCCCATTTTTCGACGCTGCGGCTTATATAACGGTGCGGCTAATCTATGGATTTTTACAGCTAACGGCCACCAGGGGACCTCCTAAATCTATGGATTTTACAGGTTACAGTCCACCACCTTTAACTCTATGGGCTCTATGGCCGGTCCGCGCCCCCCACCTTTAAGCGGCGGGCTCCAGCAGGAAAAGCTGGAGGCCGGAAAAGAGTGAGACAGGCAGCGCGCAAAAGTAAAAGTGGAACCGAGAGTGGTACGAGAGACAGAACGAGAGCAAGACAGACAGACAGACAGACATTACGAGAGCGAGACAGTTTGTCCCCGTACCACTGGTTGAAAACCACTGCTGTAGATCACTGCCGGTACGTGCGCTGGGAGCGCACCGTTTA
>NW_011349645.1:0-4551 GCF_000735185.1 Notothenia coriiceps | reverse complement strand
AACTTGGAGAAATAAATAAATACGGATATGTTATTTAAAACCACCTCGAATATGTTGTGTTAATGTTATGAAATGTTTTCTCATAAATTATGCGGTAAGCAGGAGGACAGAATTACGTCTAAACTGACGCCGTTTTTCTATTTCTATAGGTTGTAGATACGAGCATGGTTTTATATGCTATCACGTTTAATAGTGTTTTATGCCGTTTGCTAAGACTTGACAAGTCGCTCGTAAAACACAGGAGGTATGGAAACTAAGAACACCATATGTGGTAAATTGTACAGCTAATATAACACAACACATTAGTTGTATTTACTTTAACTGGTGGATTATGGATATATAGTTGCTGATTGAAAGCTGGAACACAAACTACCAAATACAAACAAATAATTCAGATCCTGTCGTCATGACTCCACTCCGGAGGGATTCCCCCATCATTTCTTACAGTTTCTCATCAAGGGAGTGTCTCCTGTCCCCGGTAAAAACACACTGCCTGAGGAAGGTTAGGCTATGTGTATTCTTTTTGTCATTAACCTTTTTCGGACCACTTATTTATTTATTTTGGTGACGATCCGACCTCCATGCTGCTACTCTGGTTCAAACTGCATCCACCAAACAATATGATTTATCTCGACCTCCCCAAAAAAAATCTGACACGGTGTGAGATGTCTTTTTTAGCTGTTCTGTCGTCATTTCCTGCGATCTTCTTCATGCAGTCAGTCAAAATGAATGGGCGTTTCTTTGACTATTTATAGGCAAATATGGGCGTTACGTGAAGCCCAAAAAAAGCTACACCGCATTTCGAGTCGGTTGTGATTTATAAAGAGAAACCGGCGTAGGAAGTGCCGTACGCACTTTCCTCGCCGGTAAGCAATGTTTTGTGAATCGGAAAATGTCTGTACCTATTTTTTTTTTTATTTCTACCTCGTAAGCAACCTTCCCACGTGAATCCTACGCACGGTGTTATAAATGAGGCCCCAGGGCACTACAACTGTATTCAAAGTCAACTTGGTGCTGTTGTGTTTAGTGCCAACTCCCTTCCCTCCGCTCATCTTTGCTTGTGTCTGTCTCTAAAGCCGGGCTCTGTTCGGGGCCATCTGCAACAGCATCCTCTGCACTATCATCGACCAGGCCCCCTTTGCTATCGACGATTTGATGAAGGAGGTGAAGGCAGCGGAGGCCTCAGACTCAGACTCAGGACAGGCTTCAGAAGAAGACGACGGTAACGAGCAGCCGAAAGAGAGGAAGAGCAAAGCTGTCTGTGAGATAGGGAGGAAGCAGATCAACGGTATGGCTCACTGGATCAACTCCTGACGGGTTAATTATATTTCCTATTTCCGATACTAGGCTAAGACTAAGCTAATTTACAGATGGCCCTGAGCCCAATAGAGATTGCCCTGAAAAATGCGCGCGGACTAAATGACGCACGAAGGGTTTGGGGGGCCTCCTCCCCCTAGAAAATGTAGATTTTTGCAGGTCTTGGATGCTGTCTGGTGCATTCTCTAGACTGAATTATAAGATGAACCACCACAATATTATATTGTTCGATTTCAATTTTATTCTTCATTTCACTTGTTTGTTTGTTCTTGTTCTTGTTTGCTCGCTTGCATGCCCTGCTTAGCTATAAGAAATACTTACGTTGTTGGTCAAGACACTTTCCATCTGATGAAGGCAAATACCTTCCCAGATGTAAAAAAGTAGAAAACATTACATTCAGTTATAACTGCCAGTTGAAAACTGCGAGTGATTCATTATTCTGCCCAGATCTTCTGTCATTTTCCGATTTGTGTTCTCTAAGTAACACATTGTTCTCAAATGACTAGTTCATGTTTGTGTATAGCATAAAAAGGATTACCTATTTATGCTACTGGACAACTTATCTGTGTTCTGAAATAATACTTTGTGTGACATTTAATACCATTTTGAGATATTGAAAGTTGAAATGTAACTGGTCAACTCGGCAGCTACTAAGCCTAAAATAGAATGCAGGACTAACAAGAAGTAAAGTAATGGATACTTGAGTATTTTAGTTTTTCTTTTTTTTCAGGCAATAAATCAAATGAAGATGAAGATGATGATGATGATGATGACGAGCTTCTTCACCTGGAGGAGGATTCTGAAACAGAAGAGCCATGTGACGAAGTGGTCGGCCCGGTGCTACAGGTGAAGGCTTTCTCTCTTTTAATGGTGTTTTCCTTTTGAGATGAAATCTGCTATGGTTAAACATTTCAATCCAATGCATGCCACTTGTTTTAAACTATACTGTTCTATATTATTCTCTCCTTATTATAAGCTTAATATTCTAACTTGTTAAACTCAAGGAAACTATAGCAGCTGAAAATCAGTAATGTTTTAAATGAATCTGTCAACTCATCTCAGAGAAGTTTGTTTCTGTGTGAGGAAACATTTATAGCCAATATGTTTAGTTGAACTCATCAGTTTGGCCCAGACTGTGGACATTTGTAATAGAGATGACCTCGTTTGTTTTCTGACGAGCTCTCTGTGTATTTTGCAGTTTGCCTACACGGCCCTTGCAGACAAGCTGTTTGGGTTGGCCAGTCGCAGCAGCACACCCAGCCAGAACAGACAGAGGCTGTACAAAATCATCAGAGTGTGAGTAAAACCATAACAATACTGTGTGTCTGCGTGTATGTGTCCTTTGTGATCAACGTTTACAGTTATCCTTTCTGTGATTTAAATTCAAAGGCCATATTAATAATAGGATTGTTTCACATTCTTATTTTTACAGCATTTCTATTGGCTACATTGGCACTGCACTTACTGTTTCAGCTAAATACAGCATGGTCAATACCACAAGACTAAAACAAATATTTTCAGAGATTGCATACCAATCCATGTCAAGTTATTCCTCAGTAAATTCCTGAATGTATTTAAATGTTTCTTAGCAGTAGCTGTGCATTTCACCCCTATGCCTTCAGTAGTTTCCTACCTGAATAAATACACCTCTTGATACCATCATTATGACGCCACGGCTATAGAAAGCATTAATATTATACAGAAACGCAGAATGAAAGGGCGTTGCATCACAGATAGGTATCTAATGTAGCGCGAATGAATGCAGTTACTAAAGCGGGAAACCCAGATAACACAATTCACCAAGTCTCCTTTCACTGCAGCTACTGCTGCACCACATACATCATCTCTAGCAGAAGCATCAATATTTACTTCTTAAAATGACAAGAAAATGTCAACAACAACAAAAAAAGTAATTCAAGCCTATACTCACCAATACGTTTGATTATTTGTACTCAAAACCCATCCTCCCTTCCCTCAAGAGATGAATTGGTCTGTGGTAATTTAATTCTTATTGTAAGTCTCGCCGCTGCCATGGTTAGACAACTCAAGTTTGCAAACTTATATGGCTCCAAACACCAAGTGCCAAGTGGATCAGTTGAGAATATCAGGCATTCCCATTAATGCAGTGCTCCTCGGAGGCTGTGAGGTACCACTGTAGTTAGTGAGTTGGAAGTGGTGGACAAACCCTTCCCCCGGCTGCGACAGGCTTGCTAGCTTCACCAAATCCATTTATCCTCCGCTGTCAGCCATTGTTGTCTGAAAAAACAGCTTTAACATCTAAACACAAATATGTTACCTTGTGCAAGTTGCTAAGGACGTTACAGATGCTGTGTGCCAGCAGGTCGCTACCGGTAACTATCGCTACACACGCTAGTATTTGCTAGTCCTGACAATCCTCAGTGCATGACATTAAGGATTTTGGGAGATGGCCCTGTGGGCCATCTAAGCTTATTTACAGATGTCCCTGAGCCAAAAAAATGCGCGCTGACTAAATGACGCACGAAGGGTTTGGGAGGCCTCCTCCCCCTAGAACATTTTGATTTTTGCAGGTCTTAGATGCTGTCTGGTGCATTCTCTAGACTGAATTATAAGATGAACCACCACAATATTACATTGTACAATTTCAATTTTATTCTTCATTTCACTTGTTTGTTTGTTCTTGTTTGTGTTTGCTCGCTTGCATGCCCTGCATAGCTATAAGAAATACTTACTTTGTTGGTCAAGACACTTTCCATCTGATGAAGGCAAATACCTTCCCGGAGGTAAAAAAGTAGAAAACATTACATTCAGCCAAAACAAACATTATTTCCACTGTTATGGCCCCTGTTAAAAATGTTTGTAATGTTATCTACCGTATTTTCCGGACTATAAGTCGCTCCTGAGTATAAGTCGCATCAGCCAATAAATGCGTCGTGAAGAGGAAAAAAACGTATATAGGTCGCACCGGACTATAAGTCGTATTTATTCAGATATTTATTTTCAAATCCAAGCCAATAACAGACATTTACGGTAAACTGGAAAGGGAAGTTATTAACTACACAGGTCCGGTATGTTAACGCAACACATACCTTCTACCTGGAGGCTGGCTCTGCGAGTCGGGCTAGGGTGGCATGCTTCTACCCCTTGACGCGCTCCGACGGAGGACTGCTGGGACAGACGGGGCATCTCGGACGCACCCACTGAGCATTCGGCCGCTGGGCTGGTAGGGGTGGACCCTGCGCCGCACCGGACACA
>NW_011349644.1:0-2649 GCF_000735185.1 Notothenia coriiceps | reverse complement strand
ACCTGGTACAAAGCACACAGGCATCTTGTTAAAGTAAGTAAGTACAGTAAGTAAATGTATTTTTAGCTATCTGGAGGGAATACATCAGTTATGACAGCACTTACGCGACTCTGGGATTTGTAGTCTTTGTAGTTGCGTATTTTTCATAGTCTTATATTTCAACTTTGTTTGCTCCCGTAACATAATGACATCACTATGTAACAGTCGCGCTTCAGGGGCAAAACATATTTGACACATCTCTGAGTGGTTGATCAATCACAACAAAACCGGCCAGCTAACCAATCAGAGCAGGGTTAGTGGTTCCATCCAAAGCGTCTGCCGGCAACATGTTTGGTGTTTGTTCAGGTGTTCTTGGACAAGATACCTGACCCCATGCTGCTCCCGTAGACATGGGCGTTGTGTATTAAGTGTTTGTAAGTTGCTTTGGCGTCTAGACTATTTATATATCAGTTTAGTCTTAATTTACATCTTCATTTTATCCCTATTTTGAAGTGTATTGCTCCCTACAGCTTCACTTCAATTTTTCTTTTTTTCTTTTTATGTTCCTTCCTGCATCTCTGCCTCTCTTCAACCGTCCCTGAGTTATCCCTGCTCCGCTCTGACCTGATCAGATCTGTTCTGGCCAGCGGAGCTTGCGTGTGCCTCATTTGTTTATGTGTGTGGAAGTATTTTTGTGTGTCTCGCTGTGGGATCTATTCCGGGGCTATTCCCCCCAAGGGTAGCGCAGTGATACTATATGACCCTGCACTCAGTAATCACCAGAGAGATCACATAGCAACTGCATGTTAATGTGAAGACACACATAATCATTTAAAATACAGAAATGCAATGTAATAGAACAATTCTTTATAACAAAACTAATTACATTTAGAAGATACATTTTGACTGGTTAATAATGATGGTGAAGTTTTCATAAAGCATGTGATACAAGCCTTCCCTTATGTAATATAGATTACTGCATAGCTCAGGGAGAGTTTTATATCACAGGCCATAAGACTAATACACTTTAGCTTGCACTATTTTATTTTTGCACTGTTTTTTGGTGTCTTGTAATTGCATTGTTGAGTAACCTGTTACCAAACTACACTGTAGTTGTGTATTTGCTATGACATTAAACCTTAGAATCTTTGGAAAGTAGGACTGTAGTAGTGTTTTATTGGGGTCGAATTAATTCCTTTGAGCTTGATTAAACATGGTAAAGATTTAATTGCACTTTAATTGTTTTGTGATGTAGCCTCCAGTGTCTTAATTATGATTTTCTAAGATATCTTGATTGTGATTTCGAGGGACAGTATCTACAAGCGTAGACCAATACAGTATGTCTCTGGACGCATTAGGATGGACCAGCAAAAGACTTGTGAACTGGGGGGGGAAGAGTATGCTTGTGAACTGTTAGCACCAGTGTTATGCATGCCCGCCGAGATATGCATGCACCTTGCGGGAGCGTGCACAGCTTAAAACGAAAACGCAGACATTTCAATACCGGAGGCTCGCTGTGGGGAGAAACTGTGGCGCTGTTCCGAGTTTGTTCTAATCTGTCAAAATGACTTAAAGACTTGTCCGTAATTGTTAAAAAAATGGCATCATAGACAGAAAATATTCGGTTAACGCGACCACTGGTTCCACATCACATGGGTCCATACTTTTCAACTTTAAGAGGATTGGCTCTTCCTCACACATTATTGTGGATATAATGTTGCTAGTATGTTTTTCAAGTCTGTTTAAAGTTTGCTTTTCAACCCTTGAAGTGTTTTGTCAGCGTGGTTTAACCTAGAGGAGTTTGATGGGTTTCGCTGTAAGAAAGGAAATTACTTTCTGACGACTTAATGAGTTGAAAGCATTTTCCGCCATCTTTGATGCAAGAACAGACTGGGACTGTGGGTGTTTCTCAATGTCGAGGACGCTTGCTTGGTAGCACATGTCTTCTGAGTCACTTGCTTCAGAAGCGTGGAAAGATTCCTTCCTAGCCTCGGAAAACAAAGAATTGTGGAACAGGCTAGCAGGTGTGCAGGTGTGCGTCATATGTGAGGCCCCGCCTTAAATGGAGCCCGATTTCCGCCAAAGATTTGGAAATTGGTCCGTCCGCAAAGCATTGTGGGGATTTTAAGACCGCGGAGTCTACACATGTGCAGCCTAGAAATGTCCCGCTACGAAGTACACCGGCCTCGGTAGAATTCCAAGTATAATCCAGAAGTGCAGTGGAATCACTGTGTCATACACAGGGAAGCACTGTCGGCCAAAAAACTGAGTCCTGTGTTGCATGACGGTTTGAACAACAGCATCAAAGTGATTAACTTCATAAATTCAAGGCCACTCAATGCTCGTCTGTTTCACCACCTTTGCGAGGACATGGGAGCTGAACACACCCAACTACTGCTACACACAGAAGTGTGCTGTGCTATCTGGCAGACATATTCAGCAAATTAAATGAGCTGAATGTGTGCATGCAGGGCAAGGACACCAACATTCTGAACCTGTATGACAATGTTGGTGGTTTCGTAAAGAAAGCAGAGTTGTGGAAACGGGCATGTGCTAAGGGGGATCTCACCTGGTTTCCTCAGGTAGATGCTTTCCTCGCCAGTGAGGATGTGCAGAGTGCTCCAGTCAAGTCCATTATAGAGGAACACTTGGCCAACCTGATAGTTAGTT
>NW_011349643.1:0-4093 GCF_000735185.1 Notothenia coriiceps | reverse complement strand
TAGCGATTGGGCACATTTACATTTCAGGAGAATAATGAAGATGGTTGTTCCACTCCGTTTCTCACGAGACCAGCGCGCTGCTGTTTGCATTAGTGTGGACTGGACCGACTGAACTGACACCGGCAGCCTTAATAATTGTGGAAGGATGGACCCCCATCCTGCGAAAAATAGGAGGAAAGGTGGTGGAGAGAGGCAAAGAGAGAAAAAAGCACGCGAGGAGGAGGCAGCGAAATGTGCTAAAATCACAGATGTATTCAGAACCCCCCGTATGGTACAGAATGACGAAGCAGAAAGTAAGTTAGCCAACATTATGAGCCACATTTCTTTCTATATTGTAGCCTGATGTGCACATCGACTGATTGTCAATAAAACAGTTTCTCAGTCCAATGTTAAGTTAGTGGCAGACCCTGTGTGACTGAGACTGTGAGGCTACAAAAAACTCAAACCTCCTTAATGTTACTCAAGGCAAATATATGTAGGCTAATATAACCGTTAGACTGCAGCTAACTGTGGGGCTACACAAGTATATATTTTTTGTGTGTTGGTTAAAATCGTTTTAATAGAAACCACGGATGAAGACAGTATAAATAACAATGGTTTAATGCAGACATATGTTACAGGGACTACTAGAATCATCATACTGGCGTGACTGTAAACATCAAGGGGTTAAATAAAAAAAATGTATGTGTTTTAGAGGAAATTTCAGAATATCGTGATTTATATCGTGTATCGCGATATAGTCAGTAAATATATCGCGATATAATTTAGAGACCACATCGCCCAGCCCTACATTCATGTATAAAAGACGTACACAAGTGCATTTTGCATGATAGGTCCCCTTTAAGATTTCAGATTCATTGCCATCATAGTCATATGAAATAAGACGACTAAGCTCTGGTTCATGCCTAAGAGCTCAATGCATGTAACAGGAGATTGGTCATGGGATAAAAGGTTTTGTAGTCAACTTTAACTTCTTTCTTCTTGTCTAAAGTCACACTCAATGTGGCCCTCTTGAGTTATTAGAAATTAATGAATTGTTTGATCTAAGGCGGTTCTAAATCAAAAAGCAATCCAATAACAGTTTAAAACTATGTTTAAAAAAACGAAATCCCTAAATATAAAGCCATATGGAAGATGGAGTTATTATTAGAACACATCTTTAGTATCTAGTATCGGGTTATCCCCATGGAAATCACATGGAAGGATTTAGCAGGAATCTTACATTTTATCAGTTTCACTCCAGTTTGTCTTTATTTGGTATATTTAATATTTGTATTAGGTGACTGTCATTTCAATGTTTTCTGCTTAGTTGTGGTGGATCGGAGCTGTGCTATGATACACATTATTTGATTAAGGCATCACCACCCCAAGCTTCCCCCTGTAATGAGGAGATGGATCATGTCTGAGATATAATTTATTGTGTGGCTTTTTGAGTTTTGCTCCTGTCTTGTGTAGCTAGTTGTAGCATTAACCTAAATTGGCAAGATTGAACACAGGCCTTAATGAAAGACCTAAAGGCTAACATTGATGTTATGTTTCAAAACTAAGTGCACACTTTTTTTTTCTTGCTATCTTGGCAAATTGCGTTGAAGATGAGGAGTGACCGCCAAAAAAAGAAAGGGGCTGGCTGGACAGCACATACACTGGATCATAACACTCTCAGGCACTCTTTATTTTTCACGAGACAAAGATAAGGGCTTGGGTTTACGGAAGAGAGCTGTTCTGGTTTTGGCTCAGCTCTCTGCTTGATCTGGGACTTTTATGGCTGCTGAGTGCATTTGCCACTCATGCGTTCTGATTCAAGATGATTTGGGGAGGTGCCTCTGAGACTTGTTGGTTTGGCATACGTTCCAACTGTTAGATTCTTTCCAACTATTTGTAGGGCTTTACGCTACCAGACCTCATTGCTCCCAAATAATGGGTAATACATTTGAATTAGGGAACCCTCTTTTGAAGAATCTTTGAAACCCCCAGGTGGTTATTCTGTTGCTAAATCTGCTCAAATCTACCACCTTAGATAATAATCTACATTTAATAAATTAGTTTTTAATTTTAAACTGTCAATCACACACAGATTGTAAAACATTTTGACCTTTTAAATGGCAATTAAAAACACTAGGACTTTATACTGCACTACACTCCTGAACAAAATATTAAGACCGGGGGAAAAATTACAATAATTCGCATTTTGAACTGGTGGATCATAACCAGGTTGTTAGTAGAGCTTTAAAATGCCAGAGACCAAAAACAGAGATTAGGCGAGTTATTGAAAACTGCATTTAAATTCAAACACGAATAGTTTAGGAGCATAGCATTAAAAAGTTGAAATCTGCGCAAAAATCTGGCATTCAGGTCATTTTCATTCAGGCATTCCCACTGTCATGACCTCCTGATGGCAAAGGCAAAAAGGCTTTCTGTCTTTGAACGTGGCATGATTGTTGAGTTGCACAAGCAATGCCTCTCGCATCGCGCCATCGCTGCCGAAGCTGCCGAAGCTGGACGGTCATTTTACATTTCTTAAAAGATCCTGAGGGTTACAGAACAAAAAGTGAAGTGGTAGACCAAAAAAATAAATTTCACCTGCGCTGAGCCAGAGAATCCTACTGGATGTACGAAAAGACACAAGCTAATCCTCGACCTAAGTAAAGGCTGTTACAGATGCTGACTGCAGCCCAATTACCATAATCGGCATCTGCAAGAGAAGGACTTAAAAAACTAAAACATCTTCGAAGGCCATGTCTCCTCCCACGCCAAAAACTTGCCAGTCTGGTCTTTGCAATGGAGCATCACTCATGGGACATTGTAAGGTGGAAGAAAGTGTTATTCTCTGAAGAGAATAAATGTAACCTGGATGGTCCTGATGACTTTCAAAGTAACTCGCATGACCAGGGGATTCCACTGGAGATGTTTTCTACGTGGCACCGTGGAGGGGGCTCCATCATGATCTAGGGTGCTTTTCCCTCCAATGGCACAATTGAGCTTCAGGTAGTGCAGGGGCGTCAAACGGCAGCTGGCTATGTGGAGATGTTGCATCCTTCTTGATTGAG
Organism: Notothenia coriiceps; assembly: GCF_000735185.1. NCBI lineage: Eukaryota > Metazoa > Chordata > Actinopteri > Perciformes > Nototheniidae > Notothenia > Notothenia coriiceps. The sequence goes on along the minus strand of NW_011349643.1, from coordinate 1,046 downwards.
GGCCCTCGTCTGTGCAGTGTTGACTGAGTCTTTCAACAGGACAACGCTGCAGTTCACAACGCCCGCCTGACAAAGGACTTATTTTAACAGAATAACTTTGCTCTTTTGGGCCATCCTACATGTGCCCCGGCTCTAAATCTCGTTGAGAACGTTTGGGGATGAATAGCAAGGGAAGTTTACAAAAATGGAAGCCACTTCCAGACCGTGGATGCCCTTCGTGAATAGGGATGGGTACCGAGCCCCGGTATTAAACGAGCCCCGGGGCTGAATCATTAAATACCGTGGTACCGTTAAGCTCCGACGTTAGCAGTCTTTTTATCGGTACTGGAGACATCTAAAAAATATGTAATGTGTATTATTGCTACACAAACATTATATTGCAGTTTTAGTGTCGCCAACTCCGTTTCTAATATGCAAAGAGCTTTTAGTATTTTCGATCTGTCTCGCCCGCCTGCTTGCGAGGGGGCGGGGCAGTTTACACACACGCAGCTGCTACATGCAGCAACACACACAAACACACACACGCGCACTCACGCGTACGCACGCACGCGCACACGGAGGAGACGGCGGAGAGAACGCGCTCCGAGGTGTGGTTAAACTTTACCCGCCTAAAGTGCAATAAGAGTTTAGCATGTAAGGGCGGTAACACGAGCAATTTGTCGAATATTTAGCCAAAGTGCACCACATTCAGACGGAGAAATGCACCGGGTTCGACTGTCTTTCTAGTAGCGCTGTAGCCCCATCCACGAGTAGTTTTTCCACGTCAGGTATTGTGTATGCTAGCAGCAACACACAGAGTTAACTACATTACACAAACGAAACATGGGTTAATGATTAGAGGTAACTGAGTTATTTATTTTTTTAAAGTTTCAGCATCTGTTTACAGTTCTGTCATCAGATTATTTAATACGATTTGTGAAAACATTGTTGTTTCTTTTGATGTGAAATATTATGTATTTTCATTTAAATAAAACGCAATGTTAGTTTTGCTCACAATTTGTTTGGTTAGTTTACCTTATTTTTTCTCCAAAATAACCGATAAAAGT